>NW_020926342.1:0-25865 GCF_003984885.1 Neopelma chrysocephalum
TGGTCCAAGGTGAAAGTGCAGCATTTTCTATTTAAGAAAAAAAAAAATAGAAAGCTTTCTTGCCTGAGGCTACTGTGAATCCATAGTACTGAAAATAAAACTTATGACCTATCCCCAGCTAAGAAAAAAGTCCTGTGAGGAGGTCACAACAGTTACATGAAAACTATTTATTATATGAAAAATACTTATGATTCTATCATTGAACCAAATAATGATTAATTTTTTATATCATGAGAATAAACTCTTGATCTTCCCAAAATGTAATAAGGTATACTTCCTGCCATCAGGAACCATCAGGCTGAATAGAAAAAGTCAGTTGTAGTCAAGAAAAATTAGTATTACCCAATGATAACCTTTGGGTAATTGGCACATGTCCATACACTAACATTTTTACTGTGCTCCTTAAAAACACACACACAGATGCGCACCAAAGTTCTCTCACTGTGCTTGTCTTTTTTCAGTCTTTTCTGAATCTCTGCATAGCCTCCCTTGTTGTTACTGTATATTGAGATAACCCACCTCCTACTTCACCATCCTGTCTCACCTATCTCAAAAGAAAAAAATCCTGACAGATTTTGGATTCCCGAAAGCAGCTTCTTAGTTTCAAGTAGGTGGTGTGCTCTCCCAGAGATCAGTCAGAGTCAGGGCACCAGGAACCCAAGAGAAACTCCTGCTGAATTTCTTACAGGTGGAAAACTAATGGAACAACACTGAGCACAAAGTAAATACCAATTATTAAAAACAGAACTTTGGTCTTTGCAGAGCAGTTTGTATTTTATTCAGGACAGGACAGAAAAAAGAGTAAGACTGCATATTTTGTAAACCTTGGTAAAGTTTTAGAAAACGTTCCTTCCCTTTTTCGATAAAAATGATTTATAGTGGGGTTTTTTTTACTACTTGACTGTGGTTGTTTTATTCAGCTAAATTCACAATATTTGTAACTTTTTTAGGCACTGAAGAGGATGTAGTGAAGTCAAAGAAAACTTTCCGAAGTCAAGCTGTGGTAAATCAGAATGCAGAAACAGAACTTATGCTGGAAGGAGATGATGATGCTGTTAGCCTGCTTCAAGAGAAAGAGATTGATAACCTTGCAGGTAATTATACTTTTCATTAGAACTAAGATATGAGCCAAAAAGGCTCTTTTAAACTTGTTAGCTCTTAACCTTTATGGTTAGTGTCTTAATATTGACAGCTAAGCATATAATTGCAGTATGAACAGATTCTTTATATTCTAGGTTTCATTACTTCTTCCCTACTTCCAGGAACCAATAATCAGGGGAACTGATTACAAAGCATTTGCCCATTGTACAGTCTTTGAGCAAAGATGTGAGAAATAGCAATACTTCAAGTGCCTTTATTACTGCCTGTGATTTGTTGAAAAGTCTGTAAAAACCACTGTGGAACCTCTTTTTTTTATTATCTTTTTGAATGGAAATGCAGACTAATTTTACAACTCGGTTTTGTGAGTCAGAATGTGGCTGTGTGCATTCATGACCTGATCCCAAGTGCCACACAGCTTGTGGAGAGACTCCTACACTCCTCCTGGCCTCCGCTTCTCTCAGTGATGGAGTTTAGGGGGATCTGTAGTATCTCAACTGATCTGTCATAGCAGGAGAAAAAGTTGCCCATTTTAAGCGAGGACTAAGACAGAATGAAGCTGTGACCAAACTATGAACTTTGTTAATTAGCATACGAGCTGGGAATGAACCCTCCATAAATATGCACACGAGACAGCCCTTCTGGTCCTTTCTCCCAGGGTGAAGGATGCAGTGAAATCCTGGTTTCATCCATCTTCTAGCAGGTTCTGGTACAGATCTGTCTTGGGGCAATACTACCTTTCCTGGGGAAGTAGTCTGGAAATAAAGGCATGTTAAAAGTCAAAAATGCACTCTCAGATGGGATAAAAATGTGAGAACTATGAAATTCAGTATGAAATTTTTTAGATTAATTTACTTAGGAATACATTTATTAAACTACTCCACTGAGGGAAAGTTTTGTAATGTCATGATTTTTTTCTTCATAATTGAATTTCTAAAATATCTATCTTTGCTCCTCTGCTTTCTTCTGATTCCATAGTGGAAGTCTGTAGCAAAGCCAAGATCATAAATGGATGACTAAAAAATAAAAATAAAAACAAAGCAAAACAAAAAGAAAAAACCACACAATCAAATAAAAAAAAATGCTTCCGTGGAAGTTAGTCTCATACTTTGAAACTAGAGCAGAGCAGAGGGGGGAAATAAATGCTTTTATTTGGGAGCAACAATCAGTCTATGTTTATCACAGTTAATATGTCAATCTGCTTGCTTTCTCAATCTGCAGCTAACCATTGCTGAGACACTGTTGTCTAAAGTCAATAAAGTAGTGCGTCAAGCAGGACCATGAGTGGGAAAATTTGATCAATGTCCCTTTCTCCTTTAGAAGGAAAAACTCAGTACTGGCTAAATTCTTATATCTAAGAACAGTACTTCCAATTAGTATGCATAAAGTATCTTAAAAAGCTGTTTAAAGGCGGCAATATTCGTTTACATTGAAATATTGATTACAACTCCTAAGTGGGCATGAAAAATTCTTACCCTGTTTGGAAAATCTGTCAGCTATGACATTCTTCTCTGTGCCTTAACACTGAAATTTCATTCAAACACACTGATGGAATACAATCCTTATAGCTACCTCCCTCTGCAAGGACCTAGTATTTTAATGTGTCCTTAAGTATTAATGTGCAATGTATCCTGTTACTCGAGATCACTGCTGGATGACATTCCCTCCTCCTTCAGGACATGGCACAGTCATTCTAGTCCTTTGCTTTTACAGTTTGTAGAAACTGGAAGATATTGTCAGTATTGCAAAAGCAGAAATAATAGTGAAACAAATCAACTTTTGAAATATTGGGAGGATGACTTTGTGTTCCCCATCAATGCTAATAGAGCAAGCAAACTGTTTCCAAGTGTGGTGAGGTGATGGGATAAACCCAAAACCTGTGAACTTCTCAGAAAGAACCTGCATTCCAAGATCTGATTTTTACTATTAGATTAACTGCAGCCTTTGCTACTTGACTCTCACTCATTTTTGGAGCTGAAATGATTTTGAGAGTTAATAGTCACACACAGTATTGTATGTGTCTTCTGTAAATTTTGCCCACTGACCAAAAAAACCTGAATCCCCCCATACCCTCTGTTTTGCATGATTTTGCATATAACAATGTCACTGTTTTTCACAGTTTTCAATATATAGAATGTGACACTGAAACTTGAGTCCAATAACTGGAATCAAGAAAACAGTAGGCAAGGAAGTTAGGTTTTATGCCTAAGAAGGTTAGAACGACTTCTGATGGCTCTGAAGAGCGGGTCCCAACAAAGCCGCATTGTCCATTCTTGCCTAATTCTAAAGAGATATATAGTTCAGTATACACGATCAGGAAATCTTTGGGATATATCAAGTTATGGTATAGCACAGCATCATTTATATCTAGTTACTTTTCAAAGTGGAATGACACACAGGAATTTCTATATTCAGATATGCCTCCAATTTAACTTTAAAGCTTAAATCAATTGAAACCTGGTTTACAACGATTTGGATTGTCTCAGTAAAGGATAGGAATTAAACAAAATCTTTATAAACCAGGTTTCAATTGATTTAAGATTGCCCACGTTTTAGTAAAACAATTTAGCATTGTTTATTCCATTAACTAAGGCACATTTTAAACAGACGAGACCTTAGGTTTCAGAAAATTTTTAACTAAGAGAATATAAATAATAAAATATTTTTATTTGTGAACTTAAAACTGAAATAAAGGAAAGTTTGAAACAGATTGAGATCGTTCATAGGAAGTTATCTGTGCATACCTTTTGTTCCAGAGACTCTTTATAGTTTTTCATCAACCATGTGGCACAAATCAGTGTAAAGTTCTCTTTGATAAATTGCATATGGGATGGAGAATTTTTAAATAATTACAGTCTGAATATTTTTATTATATAATCTTATATTCCATATATTGCAATTGAAGTTGGTCAGATTTCATTATATTAAGCAACATTTTAATAAAATATAAAAATCTGATTCCATGTTATTATAGTTTAGGATTATGACTTATAAGTTTGCATCATGATTTTTAACCAAAGGAGTATTGAAACTGTCTTACAATATGAGTTAGCAAAAGACTTTGTTCTTGTTTCAGCATTTACATATTAAAATATTTTACATGTTTCTGTTTCAGTTTTAGCTCCTTTTCTTCCCAGACTGTTCACTTCAAGAGGCAAGTCACATCTCTCTTAGAACTAATGATTGAGATAGCCCAGTCAATTTTAACAGTTTCCTAATATATTGTGAATCTGTGGGTAATACAATCAAACCCACTGTAGTGAATTGATACTACTAACTCTTGGCCTTTTCTTTTCTGCTTATATTTCCTAAAGCTGCAGTAGGGCTCTTAAATACTTACCTTTTCTCTTAAGATCCCGAGAATGTAAATTTGCTAACAGTTTGTCTCCTGCTTCGTACGTGATTTTTTCAGAATGAAAACTATGTGGATGTGTTCTGATATTGTAAGCTTGCATTCTTACAGGGAATATGTTCTAACAGATATTGAATTTTATTTTCCCAAAGTTTTTTTTTTAAAAGCACCGATCTTGCAGTAAACTAGATCATTAAAAAATAAAATCAATGTTGATCTACTCCAATTTTATGAATTCTACATTTTAGAAAGACATTCTCTTCTCTTTTGCAAGGACACATTTGACTTGCTGAGACTTGTTTGTGTGCATTTCAGAGCAGAATTTAGCCTTAATGACATTTTTGAAAGATATATGTTCTTAACTGGAGCACGTTTCATCTATTTTGTCATATAGCTGGTGATAACAACGAATATGTCCCAGCCAAGCAATCTTGACAGTCTTTTGCTACCCTCTAAAAGAGTAGTTTCTAGAGAGAAAGAAAGCAAAAAAGGAAATAAAAATAGGAGGATATGAGGCTTTGAGTTATTTTAGGAAGACAAAAGGCTTTGGAAGGCATCTGTTTGGTTACTTGCGTGGGCTCAATCAACTCAGAATCTGACTTCCTCATCAGCCATGGTGAATTACAGCCTCTCAACAGTCTTGCAAGAATAAATATATGTTATTCACTCCATTATATGAGCAGATTGAGCAATTCATCCAGGTAAACACAAGGAAAGCCACTAACTGCCTTTAATGCACCTTAGTCTTAATGTATCTTAACCTTCACTACAGAACCTTCTCTTCTTCTTGGACATTTGTCTCTAGGTGGAGACAATGCAAATGTGCTAGGAAGGTTTGAGAGAGCTGCAGCATCCCATCACTGCCCTAATTTTAGAAACTCTGAACGTCAATGTAGAAATATTTCTAGAAAGCAGCATTATTACTGTTAAACAAGAGCTGATCTTCTGTCCAAGCCAGCAAGGGTAGCTGGCCCACATTGCCTTGAGAACTAAATGTGAAAAACCTTCTATCCAGACTTTTTGAGAGTGTGCTGAGTGTGTTGGCTCACTGCCCTGTGCTAAAGAACACACTAGGTCACGAGGATTTGACAGCTTGTATTATTATTAATGGGATATAAGACCTTTCACTTCCAGGTCATCTGTTTGAAGTCCAGACAAAACTGGTGGTAACCAAACATTATCAACATCTGTTTTGTGGCCTATGCAAAATAAGCCTTTTGTCTCATTTTAGACAAACTAACAGAAATCATCATAATTTTGAGCACTTTCCAATTGAAGAAGTACTTGATGCTGTCATTAGAGAAACTGGAAGAGTGCCAAAAGCTTACTACATAGAGTTACAGTTAAAATTGCATAGCAGTTAAAAAAAAAAAGTCATTTAGCCCATAGGGAAATTTTCTATTCCTAGTTCTAACAAAGAACTCATTTACATTTCTGAAATTATTTTGAAGTCTTGCATAGGACCAGATGCAGTAATAAAACACAAACACACCAAGGAACGGCATCTAAAGCCACTAAAAACTTGCAAATTAAGTATTTGTTGGAAAACTTAAACATGATTGACTCATCTTTATATGTATATTATGCATTTCCTATTTGTACATTTATATTTTGAGTTACAGTAATATTTCTTATGGCCAAAGTCTGACATGGAATTTTCTTTGCAAGACTTGACCAGTGTAGACAATCTCTGGTAAGCAATGCTGTTGTCACCTTTTTTTAACCTATTCTTAAGGAGTAATGAAGGAGCATATTTTCTTGCATTTTCTTCTGTTACCATCTCAAAATGATTTTAAGATATGTAGGATTATTTCTCATGTTTTTGTTAATGAAGTTAGACAAACATTAGATTTTCTTAATTAAAAAAGAAAAAAAGAACAAAAACTTGAGCCTCTACAAAGAAGGCAGAATTTCTAAATTATTAGATTTTGCGGGAATATAAAAATAATTTGTTTGGGGCCAACCAGAGAAAGTTTTGTTATGTTATCTGCTGTTAGAGTAATAGGTTTAAAGTATCAAACAGCACATTATATTGCCTCCAGCAGTGACCACAGCCTGTCCAGGAAGTTTAGGAGCAGAGGAGAGGAATCATTGTCATCCCTCTCAGCTCCTGGAGAGCAAAGAATGACAGTGGTTACCAGAGCAAGCTCATCTTTCCTCTCCAACCCTTCTCCTCCCTCCCTGGTGTGTCCTCTCCCAAGAGGCTTGGAGAGCCCTGCTGCCTGCCACGTGCTCTCCTTCTACTGCAGCGGTTGCCATCCATACACCAGTGGCTCTGATGGTCTGGGGTGTCCCAGGGGGCAGAAAGCAGCAACCACAGGGGAAACCCAGGAAGGACTGTAGCAAGTATGCAGTGATGCTTCCTAATATTTCTCTCTCAGGCTCTAACAGGTTGCACTTCTAATCCTTCCAGAGTCAGAGGTAGTAGTTATTAGCTTTCTTTCTTTCTGTTTTCTCTCTCTCTACTCTCTCTTACACTCTCTTTCTCTCACATTCTTTTTCTCTCTGAAGGTGACTAAGGTACCTTAAGCTTTGCCATATTTTATGCCTTTTTCTTTAAGAAAGTGTGTGCGTATATGTGCACACACATCAGTTAAATAACAAATTTCAAAGTTTCAATAGAAAACACCAAAAAAGTCATAATATTTCTCCTAGTTTTTCGAGCTTCTTGGTGAAAACTATTCACTGAATTCAGCATGCATTACTGAGTAGTTCTCTCCCTTCAAACTTCATTATTCTTGCAAATTAGCATTCAAGATAGGAATTTCACTGGGGAGGTTTCTTGTCTGGGAAAGTGACAGGAGTGTGGAAGAAGAGTGATTCCACTTCCCATTCTATGATAGATACGTAACCACACAAGCCTTGTACTTCCAAACATGGAAATTCAATTCAGCCAGCTTTCCATGGTTTCTGGTGTTATGATATTATATATTCAGATTTTGATCCTCAAGTCTAAGTATAAAAAAGAAAAACATATTTGTATGAGTTTAATTTAGAATATAGATTGAGGTATAAACTGAAAGCAGTTATACTTTTGATATGTAGTTGGCGTTCACATTGAAAAAGAAAAACGCCCAGTTTCTATAACATACTATTTTTAAACATCTAAGTGTTTATTCTAGTCATTTTTTCCACATTACTATACAGAATAGCTTAATATTTTATAGGATGTTTGTCAGCCACATATGATAGTGCTCCTAAGCACAGTTTTAAGACCTCTTCCTTTGTACCTTAGTACACCCACTTAAGATCTGAGCATCTTCAACTTTTAAAATGGCAGCCAAATTTCTTGCTTTCCAAGCTTTAAAATTGTATTTATCAGTGGTTCTGAGAGTGCTTCCTGTGCTCTTACTGTCCACTGATACGTCAATTTAAATTTCCTTTTTTTCCCCATAACTTGAAAAACTTTTTATTTGAAATTTCTGAGGCTGCAAAATTAGACTACAGTGGAGCCTACAACTTCACAGATCTGTCTCCCTTGTCCCAAGGTACCACACCCTGGATGGAACTGGTTAACTGATAAAAGATCAAGCTGATCAGCTACTTGATATATAGGAGACTGCAGAAAGACGGGCCTAGGCATAAAGAGACTCCACCATTTTGCATCTTTTTTCATCTTCACTATGCAGCTGGTTCCCTTTCAAAAATCCCTGTAATCTTCATAAAAATATGTTGGGACTGGCCAATATAGATTAGTGATAGGAAAGTACCCAGAACTGTATTAACAGTACCTATGTTTAAACTAAGCACTTTCATTGGCCTATGGAAGGATTTTTTTTTCCCTCTGATGTTATAGAAGCAAACTAAAAAATCTATCAAGAAGACAGTCTTGGTTTCGTTAACCAGAAATTATACCAGAGGTAGCTTCATCCCATGCTTTTGACTTGTCTTTCCAAAAAAAGGTTTATGTGAACATCCTCTGTCAGCCTCTATCTTTGTAACTTCTGTAGCTGGAAGCCATTTTGAACAAACTTTTAAACAGGAATAAGGACTTCAGAAGCAATAAAATTCCAGCAATGGATTCAGGCTGTTAAGAAAAAAAGTCTTCATGACAGAGCCTGCCACATCACTTCTCCTTTTATTAGGTACCAGAGAACCTTTGTGGAAGTACCACAACTTTGGGAAAGCAAAACGTGCAGTCAACTAGTAGACACAGTTGCACTAGAAAGCGTTCTCTATATGTTCTGCTGTGGTTTAGAGATACTCATAGTTTCAGAAAATTTTGAAGTTACAACTACTGCACCTCAGGTAATTTTTTTCAAATATACCTGTCAAGTTAGATGCTGATCCAACAATTTATTTTGTTGTTCCCACATACATATAGGAGTTAGTATCAAAATAAGTGAACTTTAAAATACCACAAGGTACCTGAACATAATATTTCCGTTCAGTATGGTCTGAAGAAGTACAAAAACTTACAGCCTGAAGAGCTTTTCTAGAATGGAGACTAGAAGAAATAAAAGCTGAGAGGCTCACATCTTTCCTTTGATTTCTAATCAATTGAGCTCTATTGGCTTGACAAGGTGCACAAACCGGACTGTGTAAGAACCTGCTAAGTCTGGTTCACTCAGACTGGGAACTGGGATTTGATCCCTTGTATTACTGACTCATTGTCACAAGTTCCTGTTTGAGTGGTATACTGTTATAGCGGGATGCTCTCTCTGCATTCTCTTTTCTTCTTTGAACATTAAATATGCTTTTCTAAGGTATGGTTTTGTTACTTTTTGATTAAATAAGCAGCTATAGTGATTTTCTCAGAGACAAAAACTGTCCCTTATGTGGGCATGTTCAGCATCACTTAAGGTTTTCTATGTTGAAAATGTACCATAAGTTTTACCTTAAAATGAGGACGAAGCTAGTGCAGGTCATACTGCATTTCTGTAGTATACTCACATCTGGATGCACTGCTTAGCAATCAAGTTCTTACTTTCTAAAACATCTTAATTTACTCAGTCCTTCTAAGGTATAGCTGCAGGCAGAGCACGCTGCACGAATCTAATTTTGAAGTGGCAAATCTGTGCATTGCAGTAGTGAGGTCCCTATCCCAAACATTTACATTTCTGGCCAGATGTAAATCATTAAGAGGAGCCTTGATTATTATTAATACCTGATCATCTGGCAGGTTGGTGCTTGGACACATCCTGGAAAAATACTAAAACCATGTAAGCCATTCAGAGCTTCAGCACAGTTCAAAGGTTCTCATGTGTGTCACAGAGCAAATCAGACTTTATCTGCAAAAGGGGGCAAAAGTTGCTTTTCTGAGTTGCTTTAGGCTGACACACAGCTAATTGTTCCACGGGACCTTCAGTGATTCAGTAAGATTGACTTTGATATGGTGTTGAGCTTGTCTTTGCATATTCTGTAACTGTTCTATTAAGTGGTTGATTTCTATCATACTTTGAATGACACAAAGAGATACTTATTCCTAGGAATATTGGGAAACGTTTTCCCTCAGGAAGAAGTGCTATTTTGTATTTTTCTTTCACTGAGACTAGGAAGGTAGGGAATTCAAATATATAATATATAATATATAATAATATAAATATATAATATAATTTATAATAATTTACCTGTGAAGGTGCATATGTCTCTTAATTCAAATATATGGGAAAGTATGTATATGTTTGAGAGAAAATTACTGTTTTTCTTCTTAAGCAACACTATCTAACTATTTTCATAATCTCATCAAAACTATGTATTTATTTCTTACTGTTTTATTCATAGTTGTAATATGTAAGATTATTTTTACTTACATTTTCTTTTTAATCAAACACATTTGCTTGCTGTTATGGCAACCACTTAAGAGAACTGAGTTGCTGTAATTGTTTAGTCATTGTTGCTGAAAAAGACCATTGAAGTTGATCTTTGATGTTAGTAGTAGTAGTGCTACATGCTTTATGGAGGAAAGGGGGGAAAAGTGGGGAAAATTTTGAATATCAAGGCCTATTCACACTGGCAATGACATTTAGACAAACAATAAAATTCAATCCCTCTCTCACAATATGAAACATATGATTGTGCAGGAGTAAAAAGCCAACAAAGTAAGCTTGGATATCTCTGAAAACAGGGGAGAGGAATTGGGGATGTTATTCAGTAGTGTAAGAGAAAACCAAGATTATAGTAATATTTAAACTTACATTCTGGTTTTCTGCATTTAAAAAGTTGTGCAAATTATCTTTATTGAAACTGTTGAAAGTAGTGTGTAAAGGGAGCTTTATATGTTCATTCTTGTAAAAGCCTTGGCTTGAGTGAAGGAGTTACTGCCTGTATTTGCTATAGAGAAGAACAAATTGGGGGCAACTATCCTCATGTAAGTTCAATATATTTACTGCAGAAATCTTTTTAAAGGGTAGTTTGAATCAGATTTATGATGACAATGGGAACAAAAATAACTAAATTCTGTGAATTGTTTTTTTAAGAATCTTACCTTGTTTACTTGTTATTTACATGGTCCTGCATATATTATATTAGTGGTGTTAGTTGGTTGAAATATTTTTCAGACTACAGAGCTTTTCCGAAAGGGTTCTGGTGCCTATACTACTTTCTGTTTCCATGCTACATGATTTATATTACACAAAACTAAAGTTTTTGTGTGCGTGAGCATATGTTACACCTAAGTTGCTTCAAGTATAAGAATTTGTACTCATTTTAAATACAACTCAGTGTCAGACCCATTTGGCTTTAAAGTACTGAGGGAATTTCAGTTCTCTTATTTCAGGTACCTTGCGAGTGATTTTTAATAATTATTCATAGTATTTAAAATTCTTGTTTAAGTATCATATCAAATTACAAATTGTAATTTATGCAAACTATTTTACATAGTAAAAGTATTAGTTTTAGCTAATCTATGTTGAATATGTTTATATATAAAAAAAGATTGTTATGTATTTTCTTTTAAAATAGCATCAGCTAAAAATTAAACATGTTAATATCCACCGCTTTTTTCAGAGTAATTACCAGTAGATTGTAGAGTAATAACCAGTAGATTGTAAAATTAAAATTAAATTGATCTAACCAATTGAATATGATTTCAAAGTATTTGTCCCAGCAAATATTTTTTTCATCTATAAGTTACCACCAAAATTTTATTTTAAAAGTTAGACTTTTAGGTCTGCGGCAGCTAAATTTCTTGGTTTTGTAAATCAGCATATAAAAGCGTGTACCTTATTCTCCTTAGGAGTAATTGTGCCAAATCTTCTAAGTAGATATACCTGTGGTGTAATCTTCAGGCTCATGAATGTAACACACATTTAGTTCTTACAGTTAAAAATAACAGTTTATGAAAATTAAAATGTTTGTAATTACCAGTTCAAAATACCACTCTTTGGGAGCTTTCCTTAAGAGGTATAATTTTACTGCTATTGCCGTAGGACATAGCAAACTTTTAAACCTAATAGAACTTTTCACTTGTCTTTAGTTGCTTTACTTGAACTTGAAAAATACAAGAGCTAAGACAGGAGAACTAAATGTAAGGACGGAAGTCTCTGTTTAACAAAATTACACAGAGGAGGAGGGAGATTACATTCTGCATCAATTCACTGGGACCTTCTAATTTCACAATCATTTACTTTTGGAAAGAAAATATTATTTTAAAATGTATATGCGCGGTAGCGTTTATTTTAGAAATGTAAATCACATGTGCAGACCACAGGGATCAGGCAAAGGGGAAAATTCACAATTTGAACAGATTGCAAGACCTGTGGATATGAAGTGTTGTCTGGTTTCGTTTTAAGGCCAGAACTTCTTTGGTAGGTCGCTGCCTCTCTGCTGCGGGATGCCCCGATCACTTCGGAGAGGTGTGGAAGAGACAACGAAAAGATCCTTTAAAAGAGGTGCTTTTGCTTAGCGTCCCAACAGCTGACAAGCGCCCTAGACGCGTGTCAGCTCCACAAACCCCAGGGTCTTGGGCGAAGCTGGGCAGCCACAGGTTGGCTTTTCCCCCGGAGCGGGAAGGGAAGCGCCCTGGGTGCCGCCGGCGGCTCCTGCGCTGCGCAGGGAGCGCCCGGCAGCATCCCCAGGTGCCGCTCCCCCGGGCAGCACAGCCCTGGTCCCGTGCTTCTCCGAGGCTGCAGTTGCGCTAGAAATGAATATTTACATCCCCTGGAAAAACGCAGCTCGCCGCCACCAAGGGGCCGGACTGAGGCTGGTAGCCGGAGCTCGTTATCCTTCACGAATGTGAATGAGCCCGTCCCGCGGCTCTTGGCTCAGGTGTGCCCGGCTTTTGTTTCATTAGATTATCAATTGGCTTTGGAAAGGAGACCCCGAGCTTCCCGATAGCGCGGTGCCATATGGAAAATCTGCGCTATTTTGATTATGGTCTATGTAAACATTTTAATATCGGATCCTTAAAATCCAGGGACTATCCCAAAGGGGATTAAAACATAATCCTCTCTCTATATAGCTGTAGTGGATTAATTTCATATTCTCTCAGTGGCTGGCTTGCTCCCTGAAGGCTACAACAAAAAGACTCAGTGCTCCTTAAACATGCTATGGAATTGCAAGTTGTAATTGGAGATTTCCAAAGGACAAGTGTAAAAATGACACACTGTTAATACCGATTTTTTTATTTCATTTTGTGCTTTCAAGAGAAAAAAAAATCTGTAAAGATTTTTTTTAAGCTTAGTTTGGCACCCTCTTCTGCAAAATCACATAATTTGACTGCTGTTTTTATGCTTTCTACCTTTTTTTTTTTTTTTAACTGAAAATAAAAACTAACACAAGGAAACGTTTTCTCATCTGGAAAGTACAGTAATGCTCATTCCTTGTTGCACTGTGATACCTCTGACATGTTTACATTGCAACAAATCTAGGGTGTCATTTAAGCAGAATGCAGGGCAGATGCCAAGGTACCAGTCTGGGAGCTCGGAGCCTTTTCTCGGGAGGAAAAAGCCAGAAATCCCCAAATTCCCCTGCATTCAGTAATGGGCTAAGAAGTGACTGTTCCCTTTCCCTCCACATCCACCCCTGCTTTTGCAGCTCTGCCCCTTCCTCCAGCCCGTGAGGGCACGTCGCTGGCACACCCAGTAGCCAGGGTACACCATTATCTTCTGGATGGCAGATTATAAGGTTTGGCCTTTTGACCATTAAATAGCGGTGGCTTTATTTTTATTTTAGCCATACAACACCAGGGAAAAGAGGTAATTGGATTAAATTGATGTTCTTCCTTCTGGGATTCAGCGAAGCCCACAAACGCCTCCTTAAAGTGATAGAATACCGGGTCACTTCCAGAACGCATCTTCCAAAGACGCTTTTCTCGCCGCACAAAGGCCTGGGAGCCCATCACCGTGTGCCGGGCCAGGTGGTCCCGGAAAGGTCAAGAAGAGGGGTAGGACGCTTTGCTTGACAGGGCAAGGGCTTCTGCGGGGCAGGGAATCGCTGGCTGCCCAGACCCCCCTTCTGTAAACACAAAGAAAGGGGGCCTGGGGAATAGAAACCCAAATCCACTTGTAATCGTACAAGAGAATCGGGCGTAATTACTTGAGCAACCTAGATGAAGATTGATGAGGCTTTAAAGCGGCGTTTCGGATCGATCATCCTGCCCTTTGGAGCCTGCTGCTGGGCTTCCCCGGCTCGGCTTGGCTCGACTCGGCTCCTTTCCCACCGCCAAGGGAGGGAGAGAAGATGGAGGCGAGACGGGCAGAGAAGCAAAGCAAGCCCGGCGCATGTGATTCCGATCAGCTGACTGGGGTCAAGAGGCTACCCCGGTTTATTAGGAGATGGAAAACAATAAAATGAAAGAAAATAGAGTTTGTATCAATATTATCCCGTCTGCCACGCTGGGCTGCTGAAAGCTGTCACCGAAACTCTGCGTTTTAGCTTCCCCCTGTAGGCATAGTAATCCCTGCCTCCCTCTTTATTTATTTCGCAGCGTAAATGACAAAATATTGTGCAATAAGGGCTCAAATTGGGTGTTACAGTAAAGCAAAACATTAACAACATGACAGTTAGATGCGCCGATACAGGAGTAATTTGGGCTAAGTGAGTAATTTGAAGTGTTGCTTGCAAGAGCTGGTGGTAAAGTGTGCGGGCGGTGCTGGGGGAGGAGGAGAGAGCGCATCCGTGGCTTTAGCCCCGATGTGAGCTGCCGCCCCGGACTCGGCTTAGCCGCGCCAGCCCCCGCAGCGCTCTGCTGGAGGGGCGAGCGGCCGGGGATGGTAGCGGGAGGCGCACGGCTCTCTGCCCTCCGAGCAAGGGTTCCCTTACTGTAGGGGAGATATTTTAGCTGCGTAAAACAACCAAACCCCTTTTTAGTATCCCCTGAGATGGTCAGTTTGCCAGTTTTTGAAAGGTGCATCAGTCAGATGTTGTACTCAGCTTCTCGATACTGGAGCTTTTATTATTTGCACGTCAGATGCGTGTTTGTGCGTGTATGTGGCCGTGTGTATTTATGTATGTGTATACAAATTGCCCTACACGCTTTTGAGGTTAAATCTGGAAGACTATTCTATATATAATTTTTTTTTCGAATTAGAGCAATTGAGCTTCCTAAAACGGACACTGTCAGCTTTAACAGCAGACTGCATTCATATTCAAGATAAGATGGTGAAAAAGCAATCCTCTGTTGTTTTTTGGATTAAAGCAGAAGTTTCTGTTTTGGTTTGGGGGTTTTTTTCCTGAATTAAAACCTAACAATTTGTGTGGACAAGGCTGCCTTTTACAGCAGGTTTTCCCCATCCCATCTTTTCAATGCCCGTGAAAACGTCTCATAAGGAATATATTTGAGCGAAATATTGTAACGGTAATTTTAAATGGATAAGCGGCAGGAAGTTGAAACAAAAATGATCTTTCCGTAAATATATTTAACTCTCTGTGCGTAGGGTATTGAAATAGGTGTAAATAAAAAGAAATTAATAAAAAAACACAAACACACACACACACACCCCCAAGAAAAAAAAAAAAACCAAAACAAAACTCAAAACCCCCACGATATTTCGCATTACTTTCGGAGTTGAGGTCTGGACCCAGAGTTAAAGATAATGCTGCTAGCCTTGCAGGGTCGGTGTGGCGGGCAGGGGCTGCAGGCTGCCCTGCCCTGCGTCCCCGACCCGTCTCGGCCGCCGTGGGGACCCTGCGCTGCCAGGTCGAAGCTGCGTGGAACGAGCCACAGCTATCGCACATAAACAGCGATAGTGTTAACGAGGAGCAAAAGGGCATGAAAAGAGAGGGAACCTTCTTCTAAGAGGCAGTTATTTTTCACTCTAACCCCTCTAAATTTCGCTGCTGTGATTTATCTCGCAACCCTGGAGCTCACAAATTCGCTTCTGCCCCGGCCGCAGAGTTCAAAGCGCTGGCCGCGGGCAGGGGGGGAATAAACACGGCGGTTTACAAACAGGGTTTATGAGGGGGCTCGCCGGGCGCTGGCTCGGCAGAGGGAAGGGGAAGGGCCACCAGGGATGGGCCGGCCGGGCGCCTCCAACCTGACGCCGCTGCCCTTGCTTTTGCAGGCCCCGTGGTCCTCAGCACGCCGGCACAGCTCATCGCCCCCGTGGTGGTGGCCAAGGGGACGCTCTCCATCACCACCACGGAGATCTACTTCGAGGTGGACGAGGATGACTCGGCCTTCAAGAAGATCGACCCCAAGGTGAGTGCGGCGTGCGGGCGGCCGCAGCCGCGGTCGCGGTCCCGGTCCCCGGTCCCGGCACACGTGCGCTGTGGCCGCCCCCTCCTTCCAAACTCCGCTCCCGTCTGCCGCCTTTCGCTGCATTAAAAAAAAAAAGCCGCAATGTATTAATGATGTTAAATCCTCTATTACGGCAGCGTGCGGGTTTTCCAGCAGCAGCATTTCGCGCGGTGCCTTTGTATGAACGTGGTCAGATTTAGTAGTTAAGCCAATTGCTCTGAAATCCCTGGAGGGAGCAGCAGTCCCAGCCCGTAGCCTTCCCGACACACAGTGAAGGGTTTTACCCCTTCCGAGGATATCGGAGAATCCCGTTATTTCAAGAACGTTAGTTTCCATGTAAGAAAATACGGCGCATTTTGTAAACATTCTGACTGCTGAAATGGAAGTTAATGCTTATTTTCTGGGGGGAAAGAAAAGAGGGGGTGGGGGTGGAAATAGTCATGGACTCGAAGACTTGGTTCCTGGGAAAGCTGTTTCTTTCTGAAGTCATTTACTAGTACCAATGCCCCGGCGCCGCCCCCCTCCCCCTTCCCCTCCCCTCCGTGAAAGCCTGCAGCCCAGCCGCAACAGATCAGGGGTGCGTGACTTGAGCGGAAACCTTTGCGTGGCTTCTTCCCCGCGGGAAAGGCGCAGGGGCTGCCACGGGGGGAGGAGGGCAGACAGAAGGGACGTGTCTAACAGGGCGCTCCTCTTGTCTGCATCTCTTTTTATTCTTATCACTCTTGCTTTATTTCTTTGCTATTACACTGGAAAATGTTGGCAGAGAGGAAATAGGGGGGTACTTTTACAACGGATTTGGATTTTTTTAATGCAGAAATATCATAAATAATTTCCAAGAAAATTCCTCGTCTGAATGTTTGCAATAAGGTGATTTTTCTTTGGCGAATAATTTGTCAAACTCGGAACGTTCTTCTCAGTGCTGGGGTAAAAAGTTTGTCAGAATCTCTGGATATAACGATTTCCCTAAAGTGCACCCGCTGGAAGTAGTTGTTAATGGATGTTACACAGGCGATCGGCCTCTTTCAGCACTTGTTGACTGTTAGGATCCTAATCAAAATTCGCGTTGTTTTTCTGAGTTTTGATTTAAAAGCGGCTTTAAAGAAATGCATCCTGAGAGGGACCAGGCGGTGCGATACAGACAGGCGGGTTCGGATCGCTTGCAGTTTTGTAGGCACGCACATGTTATTCCCTCTGAATGCCCTGGGAGCGCAGGGACTTGATTTCTGAGAGTGCAACTGGCAATCTTACCACATTCGTAACGGATTTGTAGGTCAGAAGTAATATTGTTGTTCATTTTATTGGTGCCGGCTTTCACCTATAAATTTTATTTTCTTCTTTATTAGTACCTGTACCAAATTGCTAGTTTTATCAGACTCGCTGCTTACTCAATACACTGCTTCATGGATATGTTGTGTGTCCTCAGCTTTGTTTGAACCCGAACAGAAACAAATCAGCACCGCATAGTAAACCCTTCAAAACCAGATTTGTTTCCTGACAGCTGAAAAACTGTAATTGCATTTAATAACCACGTTGGTGTCTGACAGTTGCTGATGGTCACCTGGAGCTAAATTATAATATGTTTGTATTACGAATATTTCCCTATTCTATGTAACTATTCAAAATGCAAAATCAGGCGCCTGCCCTTAAGTTTTCACTTTACAGGATTTAATCAACTGTCCACAGAAAGGCAAAATCCCCTAAACATAGCTGCCTTTGGTTTTTCAAGTAGAAAACTTGACCTGATATTGAAACACTTACCCATATGTATTTTACTTCATTTATTAGCTTGTAATTAAATAAATCAGCAACAGAAATTAAAATCTAAATCACAAAAGGTAATTATCCAGTGTATTTCAAGTGCATTTTCAAATATATAATTCCAATATTCAAGCATTATTATATAAGCAGAATCCAAATTTCTTTTGAAGATATTTAAATAACATTTCAAGTATATTTATGGAATGTTAGAAATAGAACAAGCAATATATATGAAACGAAAAATGTAAACTTGTTAAGTTCAGACACTTCAAAAGACAAATAACAAAAGTACTGTGATAAAATCTACCTTTTTAAATGGTATCTTCTCTTTAGCAGAAAACGTCCTTGAAGTATCCAAAATGGCAATTTAACTTCTGTTCACCAAATCACAAAACACCAACATCCACAATTTCAAAGACAATGTGAGATCACAATATTTGATACAAATTAAAAGGTACATTAGGGTTTGTTCAGGTGGGAAATCCAAATAGCATTTACTCACAGAGGGTTTACATAAAAATACCGGGGTTTGTTATAATCCGTTGGTACCATTTTCAGTCAGAATGGTCACAATCGTGTTAAATTACGGCCAGTTCTCTTTTCCAGGTAACGCTTTCCTTTTTTCTTATTTTTTTTCCTTCACCCCCTCCCTCCCCCGGGAAACTGCAAAACTGTGAAGAAGAAGAACGATGCTTGCTGTTCTCATTTACTTTTTTTTTCTTTGTGAAGAGCCTAAGCTATATTCCTTTTTAAAAGAGAATATTATTTGCATTGTCAGGTGGAAATATTTGACTTTTCGAATAGGCAGCCTAAACTTCATCGGGAAATTAGCAGATTTATCGGTCAGGCCGGTTTTATAGTTACCCTCTAAAGTTTCTCCAAACTTTTCGGGTTGGTTAGTATTTCCCTGGCCAGTCGCCACGTTTGTTTGGCTGCATTTTCCAGGGCCGAGTGAGGTTTGCCCTGAAAGAGGTCTAAGTTGGGCAAGAAGTAGTGGGGGCACCTCCTGCACTGAAGGCAGGAGATGAGCTGCAGTAAAATCCCGTTGAGCCGGTCCCCCAGGCATGACTCGTCCCAGTCCGATTCGCGGGGATGCTTTTCGCATTCGTAGGAAACCAGAGTCTTCATGTGATAATTATTCAGGGGCTGGCCCGGCAGCTCAAGGTGACGGTCCCGTAAGGTTTTGAGGATGGAGAGGCATTTCTTCCTGCAGCCGCCCATTTGCAGTCTGTTCTCGGCTTCTGCGAACTGCAGCACCCAGGCATCGCTCTCGGCCGAGCTCTGCTTGCCGGCCAGAGAGTGGCACTCCTTGGACAAGAGGTTGAAGCCTTCCGCCTTGACCTCCGCCACCCGGTTGGGTCCTGGCCAGGGGATGTGGGGAAGCGGCCAGTGGGCAGCACTCCGCGGCCAGATCCCTGTGCACTTGAAAGCCGGAGTGATCTGCACGACGTACCGATCCCTGATCCTCAGCTTCACTTCGCTGGTGTCCGCCACCATCTTTACCACGTCTCTGTAACTGCACTTATCCACGGCTTGAGCCACCAGAGTCTGGAATCTAGACCGGATTTTGCGAGCGGAGAGGTAGCCAGACGCCGTGATGAACTCCACCCAGAGGGACATGCTCCTCTTGCGGCCGTCGCTTAACTTTAACACAGCGCAGCCCGGCAAGGAGCCGTCGTCCACGAAGTTGAAAACCCCCATTTGGTTCAGATACAGCACGACTTCAAACTCCGTGGGAGAGATGACTTCCAGCCCCTCGTAGCGATTGTCCATCTCGTTCAAGGAACTGATGAAACGAGGCTCCTGCACCTCCACCTCCTTCAGCACGTCCGACACCACTTTGCAGACCTCTCGGATCGTTTTGGCGATGGCAGCTTTCCTGGCTTGGCATTTCTCATTGTAGTATTTATTCAAATGATACACCAGCTTGGCCTGGGCCGCGATCATGTTGGGGCAGAGATCCGGATTGTATACCGGAGTCTCGCAATAGGCTGTGGGATCCAATGCGGCTGCTAAGGCTGGAGCCAACTTCAGAGGAGAAACAGGCTGCCGCACTCTGAAATGTAACAAATGTTTTTCAAAATGCGCCGGGGCTGCTGCTCCTCAGATGCTCTCTTCCTGCTTTTTTAGATCAGCCGTCTTGAAGTGTGTGTGGCGGGGAGGGAGGGAGGGGGGAGCGGGCGGGGGACTGGAGGGGGCGATATTTTTCCTTCCCCTTTTTTTAAAGGGTCCGTGAGAGAGAGGAAAGCATCGAGAGCGGCACCTTTCCCAGCAGCAAGAAAAAACAAAAGTTGCACTGAGACACAGCAAGGCTTCCAGTAGTCAAAATAATAAAACCTCTTCGCATTTATTTATGTTTTCCCGTAGTAATCACCGTGTGTATGCAGGGCGGTTAATCAGCTGGTGGAAAAAAAGTGCCGTGTGTGTATGTCAGAAGAAGCTGGCTCTTGGTTTGTATAAGAGCCCAGATGCACTCGTGTGGAAATTATAAAGGCAGGGCCAGGCAGGCGGGCGGCCAATCGCCACTGGGCTCGTCACTGCAGCCTCTTTCAGCTCAAACGCGGCTAATTAATCCCACTCTAAGAGATAGATATGTATACACAGCCACACGGACACACACCCGCACACGCAGGCACATATAGGAAGGTAGAAGGTTACTGGCTGAAAAACCGCCCCGGTCCTCTGTACGCTCGGAAATCAAGAGAAATCGCTCTCCTTTGGGTGTAACTTGAAGGGTATTAACATTTCGAAAGGACTTGGCAAAACTGTGCCGCTCCGCGCTGAATCCCTGCGTGCCTCCCCATGACCGGGACGTGAATGCAGGTGTATTAATGGGCATCCATCAACTAGGGAGCTACAGACTGGGCGGCTCCGGCAAGAGCACAGGCGTAAATTCATTAACTCCCACTTGGCGTCACATCATGCTGGCCTTTTGCTCCTGATAGTTGTCTGTAACTGCAAGCGCGAAGTTGTTGGGTTTGTTTGGTTTTTTCTTTTTCTTTTTTTCTCTTGTGAACTGGCCAGTGAACAAGGCAGCAGATTCACGGCTAATTTAGTGTTCTTTGGAATAAAATATTACGCAGAAGTCTACGATTTGTATTGTTTTAAAAGATCTTCTGACAGGCTCTAATCGATTTTGAAGTTTAATGCATTTCGGCATTGTCTCTGCCTTGCTTTTTGTATTTGTACCTTATGAAGGGAGAATCAATCGCTAAACGTATCTGTCAGGTCTTTTTCACGTTCCCTCCAGAAATCAAGTAGCAGATACTGACGGTAAATCTCATTTGCCAATTCTTAGCTTCGTTTTTTTGTATTCTGTATTACGCTCCGATATGTTGTGAAGAGTGGATGTTCAACTGCTTTTTGAGACTCAGTATTTACTAATTTCAAACCTGGAGGATTTATCGTATAGCGAGCTCTTCTAGCAAGCTGCGCTTAGTAAATGTGCACACGGGAGGCACGCTAAAGACTGCAAACATGCTGGCTTGCTTGTCTGACAGTCTGGGGTTTCGCCTGTGTGATGTGTAATTAGCAAATTTCCCCTTCGGTACTTTAGGTGTTTGTAATCGGAACCTTTATTTGCAAATAAACTGGAGTTGTGAACTCCTCTGCTTCACAGCATCATGAGATGAGCTTCACTTCATGAGAACCCTAAATTATATATATATATTTAAGAAAAAAAGCAAACCAGCAAAGCTTTTGATCGCTTGGAATCTTTTATCTACTGACCGATTACCAATTCCTAAAGTAACTGTCACAGGTGCATCCGTCGCTGAGGAAAAGTCATGCCACAAAGAACATTTCATGATATTTATTCAGCGTATGAATGCGACCAACTTTATTGAACATAGCGGAGAATTTGTGACTGTGAGCTTGGCTCCCTCGGTCTGGCGGTTGTGTGGGTGTTCCCGTGCCGCTCCAGAGAAGGAAGCTGACCTGAATCTTTTTCTGCCCGTGAGCAGAGCAGGGCTGGGGCTGTCGCTGAAAAGCTGCAGGTGACAGGTCGTACCGAGGAAGCTTTTCCTCTTTCCCGGCCGCAGCCCCTAAGCCGCCGGGAGAAGGGTGACCGCTCTCTGGCTGTTTCGGGTGGAGAGAAGGTAGTTTCGTCCCGAGTTTTCTCCCTTCTACGTATAGTTTCCCGTCCAGGCGCCGGGCGGGACACGCGTGCCTCCCCTCGGCCGCGGCGGGTCCGGCAGCGGAAGCGGCCCCGAGCGCCCGGTCTCGGTTGCTCCGGAGCGGCCGCCGCCGCACCCGGGGGCCAGGACTGCCTCCTCCCTCCTTCTCTCCCTCCTCCCCTGCGGGGCGTGAGTGGCCGCCGGGCTGTGGACTCCCGGGGGCCGGCTGCCCTCGCCTTCCCGGAGCAGGCACTTAGAGAGGTCTGGGCCGGCTCCACGGGGACAGGCGGGCGCTTCCCCACCGCTCTTACTGGCGGCTGCCCCCGGCTGCTCGGGGAACCTGCCGCGGCAGGGGCGAAGGTCTGCCCTCTTCCTCTTCCGCTGGCTCGGCAGCACCGCCGCGGGCCCCGTCGGCGGGCGGGCAGGGGGAGGCACCTCGCCAGCCCGGCACAATCCCGCCCTGCTGCCCCGAGGATGGGGCCCGGCACGACCCCAGCCCGCCCCCCGGGGCCGGGGGCGATGCCGGTCGCGCCCTGCCCTCAGACACGGGGCGGCGTTGGCAGCAGCGGGGCACGGCCCGCCTGTGCGGGGGAAGGAAAAGCGGTCAAGTTGGGACCAACTCCGGCGGGCAGGTTTCGGGGACCGACTGGTGCGAGGGAAGGCCCGCTGCGGCCGCGTTCTTCGCCCCAGTTCCTGCCCTGGGCGGCGGCTGCTGGGACCCAGAGCCGTCCGGCGCTGCCGTGTCGGGGGTGGCTTCTTTGGGATGTAAATGTTAAAGAGCCCCTTTCCCGCGGGGTCACAGACCAACGCCGGGTAAAACCGAAAGTTACAGCGGGCGGACAAAAGGTTGTCCCTCGCGGAGGGAACAGCCCTTTCCTGTGGAGGGAGCACGCCTCAACTTCCCAGCGTTGCGGCCGCCTCAGAGCTGCACTTTAGCGATGAGAATGTTCTGGGCCAGGTTTTCTTATTTTTGCCCCGTGGGTTTTAGCTTGGTAATTTCAGTTGCTAAAGGCAAAAGTGGAAAGGTCGTACCTTTAAGCTATCAGAAGTCGTAATATTCATAACGCGGCAAAATTAATTTAAATAAAAATTACATTTTATATCCTGAATCACAGCTTTCAATGTGTAATGCTAAGATTAAGCTCTGATGCCAAATAACACAGGTTATACGTGTTTATTGTATCTTGGTGGCTGTGGGAAATATTAGCTTTAGCTGTGGCTAAAGATCTTTAGCACTGAAGGTCACCCTTAACTACATCATTTCATTTCACGCATACACAACAAACATTTGATAGTTTGGAAATTTGTGGATTTAGGCGTCGCTGACACCAGTCAACCACTGAAATGCGA
Source organism: Neopelma chrysocephalum (assembly GCF_003984885.1). Lineage (NCBI taxonomy): Eukaryota > Metazoa > Chordata > Aves > Passeriformes > Pipridae > Neopelma > Neopelma chrysocephalum. The sequence continues at coordinate 23,294 of NW_020926342.1, forward strand.
CTGTTAAGTTCACCCGGTCGTTTAACAAGAGAAGAAGTCGGTGGCTTGATTGAAATGATGCTGAAAATTATAATCTATATTATATATATGATATAAAAATATGGATATTTTTCAAAGCTTTTGACCACTTACTGCAGTTAATTTTTCTCTGTAGTTATTCATGTGTTCTTTGTAAACTATAAAAGGAACACCTTTTCAGCACTGAACTTTATTTTTATTGAGTTTATTGACTAACGAGTTGTTTTGGAAAATTGGGATTAAAATCATCTCATTAAAGTGATGATTGATCATTTGTCATGATAATGGTACTGTATGATATTGGTGACTTACCAAATTGCTGTTTTCTGGATATTTCCCCTAATTAGGGGGTACTGTAACAGTATTTGTTGAAATCTGCTTGTTATTTCAAATCTTTCAAACTACAGTGCCTTCTCATGTAGTGCTCACGTTAACCAAAAAGCCAAATGGTATTGAAAATCTTTGGCTAGGGGTACTCACCCACATCCCCAAAATGCAATTTGGAAGAAGAAAAAAAGAAAGTTATCATACATATGAATTTAACCAATAATTTCATATGGTGAAAAGTGTGAGTTCAAATGCAGATACATATCTACACAAAGGGCTTGCATGGATATCACTTTATATTTCTTATTATATAGTGATAGTTCTTCCACACACAACTGCTCATGAATTTTAAAGTTTTATTTTTAATATCTGCCTATTGCACTAGGGAGGTAGGAAGAAAAAGAATGAAGCTGAGTTGATTAAATTATTTATCCCTACTGCTGAAGTGAGTTTGAAGGCTCATTGAATGTATCTGATTTCTTGGCTCCTCTTTCTTCCCTTCCCCCCTCAGTTTTTCCTGGTTATTTCATCCATATCATCCTGCCAGCAACAATAAATTCACTTTTTTTTTTTCAAGTAAGAAAAGACAGATATTTGTGCCAGGTTTGCTATATGTGTCACATTATATAAAATAGGCAGCATAATTCTTTTGTGATAGAAGTTGATGGTACCTGCAATTTTCTGTATTCTTATTTTGTAGTTTACTTTTTGCCTCCACTTTCACATTTAGGAACAAATGAAAAGCTAAGTTGCTATAATGTTTGCAAAAGTGCAATTTTAATGAATTTATACACTTCATTACTTAGATTTGTGGGTATAAATTTCTGTATAGTGTGGTACACAAACATTTTTTCTCTGTTACGTACAGTTTTCTGCAATTTTTTTTTTTAAACTGTGACATAGCTCCTTTTAGAGTACTTAATTAACATTCATTAGTGTTAAACTTAACATGTGTATGTATTATCTTCCTATTAAAATTTAAAAGAAAAACATGAAAAGAGTTTGCATTACTGTTGGACTTGGTCATCCCAGGTCTTATGGATGAACTGTTAATGCTTTAAATTCCTCTAATCTGCAATCTGTTAAGAGAAAAACAGTAATTGATTTGTTTTCTTTTAAATCCTATGTCTCAAAAGTAAACATGGAACTTGCACAACTGTAATTTTAGCTAGAACTGCAGAAATGTGCAAGAAGGAAAAAAATGCATTGAATTATTCACTTGGTTCACTTCTCTGTCGACTTCCCCAAAGCCAGACATTCCATAAAGTACAGCATTTTATTTAAGCAGTCCTGCATTGGTGGTTTTTTCTTTAAAGATCTCTAGCTTGAGAATGTTCTTTTTTGCTGAACTGCTGGAGGAGTGTGGAATGAGTGGGGATTAGTGCCTTTTAATCTACTACATCTGTAGTGGGTCATCCAACACTGCCAAACTCTCTCATGCTATGTATGATTAAATGACTGAAAATATTGAACACTGACCTCGAAAATAAAGCTTTGCGTGTTGGATGAGCAGCTTCCAAAGGCTTCACGTCTAAACTAACCTTTCCCCTTGGTAACTTCTAGTCCTGCAATATGTTGTCTGAGAGAGGACTAGAGTGTTAGAAAAAGTGAGTCAAAATCGAAGTGTGGGAACATTTGAAATGCATCATTATATAAACTATGGCGTCGCTCAACTTGTTAATATTTTAGGAGTAATGCGACAACTCATTAGCCCAGTCAAAATGTGAGAGTGATATGTCTTGAACATACTTACGTTTGTGACTGGTGTTTTTCTGTGAGCTGATTTCATGTTGTCTAGCAAACTAAACTACATCATCTTGTAGGGAGCTGCTAAAGATATTGAAATTATCAGAAGATATGTTGCTTAACATCTTTGAACACTAGCCAATATGAAGTTATAAGTAAGCACCATCTCTTTTTATACATTTGATTATATTATGTGTTTATTGAGAATTTTCATGCTGCCAATACTTTTGGCGTGTTATGTCCCTCTATATCAAAATGAAACTTGTATATATGTATGGTAAATTACCTGTGTAACTAATTTTATCTTGATTTAGCTATAAAAAGACATACCTAATATATTTCAATGCAGACTTCTATTTTTTAATGTAGTGTACAGCTCTCCAATATTTTCTTTCCAAATAATGGTGAAGGGAGGAGTTGAGTGAGTTGGTCATGAGTGATTAATACATTTCATTGAACCTTATGAAGGCCCTGATCCTGC
>NW_020926343.1:0-4395 GCF_003984885.1 Neopelma chrysocephalum
TAGGCTCATAGTGAAGTGCACAGGCAGCTATTTGCAGGATCAGGGCCAAAGCAGAGTAACACTTGGAGGTTAACATTTGTAGAGGATCAAATACAGTGAGCCTCTACAATATCTAATGCATCAAATACACACATTCGTGAGGAAAGACGTTTTTGGCTCAAATATCTACACTTCTGTCAAGCATCACTTCCCTATTAATTTCATTGTGTTTTAGCCATAGTGTTCAATTAGCTTCTTGAGAAAGGATGGTGCTATTTTGTCCATGCTCCCACAAAAATGCCTTCCCTAACCCACTCTAAAGCCCTTACAAGGAGGGTGAGATTATTCAGAGAAATGAGTGAAAGAATATACTTTCAAAATTTCCGTTAAAACTATATTTTTCATGTACTTCCACATATTCAGGACTATTTATATAAGTCCCCAAATCTACAGAATCTTTTAACAGTCTTAAATGTCAGCATTGTACTTGCTAAAAAATACTTATTCCTAAAAATATCCTAAACCACAATGAAATTAATAGGAAAGTGCTACTGTAATATAGACATGTCAACCAACTTATTATTTAAGGAAGAAGAGGTGAGATCTGTTATGAAAAATTTGAGGCTTAGATCTTTTGACCTTTGAAATATTTTCCCATCACCACTCTGAACTTTCTTTTTTAACTGGTGGAACATTGTCATTGTGTAGAGCACAATATTTTACCTTGGAGAAAATTGAATCTCTTATTAGGAGCAGCAAATCACTCCAGGGGTCCTCTTACTTGAATTTGAAAATTTATCCTAGGTCACCTACTGTCCTTCCTACTTTTCCCTACCAGTTTTTTAGGCCAGCTCTCGGATAGTATATACAGAACTAGATCCTTTGTGGCATAATGCTGGTGTTCCTGAAATGAAAAAGACTATGGAAATAGCATGTAGTCTTGTAATTTCATAAATATACAATAAAATTGTTGAAAGAGAAATATTAGCATATGGAAATATCTGTTTATCTGAAAGGAATATTGCTATCAATTTTTGTGATAGTTGAAATAGACCGTGCCTTTCAGACGTTATCATTTATAATAAATTAGTGCCATTGAAAAGAAGAAAAAAATTATAGTGTATCTGTCAGGGTAGTGACAATGTTTTCTCTTAAGTCTCCTTAGTTTTAGATGAGGCAATACTGATTTTAATGAGATTATGCAGTGTGTACAGGCCTACTAAGAGAGAAGTTACTGTGATAAACATGATCACGTCTTATTTTCAGTATATGCTTTATCATCTCTATTTCTTGTTTTCATCTGCAAATTATTTCCAAGAATGAACTGGCCAATTTTGGCTTCATTTTTTAAAAAATAACCTTATACAAAAGAAACAATAGGTTCCAAACTCTTACTAGCCCACTGAATCACTAGTATATGGTATATGCTAGGATGTGCCATAATGCTTGCCATTTTCAGCTGCGCTTCAAGACATCGCTTCTTTAAGAAGGTAAAAAATGACAGCAAATATGTGGGACAACAGTTTTCTCATTATATTCTGTGAGTACATTCATTATATATTATTAGTCCTTAACTGTAAAGATAAAATAATATAACCATTTGTCTTGGGAAGCCCATTATTTATAATCTCTACATTAGAAAACTGCATGGATCTGCATGGATGTTTTTTTCCACATGTAGTATTCAGATTTTTGACATAAGGGATGAGAAAAAACTTTTCGGGTTAAATCCATAGCTAACCTAATCTACTCTTCGTAGGCAAACTGTATCTCAATGGGGTAAAAAAAGTCTTCTCTCCCTCACCCTCGTCTCTCCACCCCCCCAAAATTCAGTTCTTCATTTGTTTTGTTCACCACGCTGCATTAACACAGTTTTCCCTTGTGTGCATCTGCCAGTGTACAATTTAGCCACGGGCATCTGTAGACCTTGTGGTGATCAGTATTGCAGGCAAAAGCCATATGTGTTTAAATAAAAAAAAAATCTCTTTATTTCATTTGCTGTTTTAACTGGATGGATAACTTCTGTGCCTCAAGACAGAGGAAGAGAAAATACAGAAATAATTAATTGCCTCTATTCTTGAGGCAGTTTCATTTTCCCTCTCCAATATGGAATGCTTGTCAGCTTCCCTGATAAATGACTGCATGTATTTGCATAGATTTTACATTAACACAAAAATTAGTTTTATTTGTGAAAAACTATTTTACATAATAATGCAAAATCTAGCATTATGGATTATGTTTCCAAATTTGAGAGGCTGTGGAGAAATAAGGGTTTTTTCTTGTTTGCTTTTTAGAATTCTGTTTGATTTGTGTGGATTTGTTGGTTTTGTGTTTTTTTGTTTCATGTCAAGGCATATTCATTTCTAGCTTTGTATTTTGTTTTTGTAAAAACAACCAAATCAGGGTCTCTTAATGTTTACAAACCGTTTATTCAGTCTTTCATAGATTAGATAATTGATGGTGGTATGAAAACAACTTCTTTCCTGAACCTCTACATATTCCACATATTAAATACACTCTTAATTATGAATACATTTGCAAAATCTCATGAAACTGTTTTGAAAAAAACATTGCATCAAACTTAGCTGTTAGATACACTATTAGAATATACTTTAAATTTCTAAAGCTGCTATTAAAACAGTGCTCCATCAGGTATTCTTTCAAACCATTAATGTACTGCATTTGGGTATATGTCAGTGTAGGACTATTTTTTTTCCTATACCTGATAACCTGTCTGTTTTAAGCAATTAGGCACTCCTGGACTGGAGTGACAGTACTATACCTCTAGTTAAAAACTGTGTTTTATTCACGATTTGTCATGTCCGTAAATAAAATTTATGAATCAATCAGTCTGAAATATCTTTGAGGGAAAATATACTGCCCTAATTTTGAGCCAATTGTACTTATTTTCAAGTGACACAAATTGGATGTTTGTTCATGTGATAAACACGGTGTCTTGTTGTCTAAAGACAACTGCTAATTGTATATCAGCTAGTTCTCCAGGCTGAAGAAAATACAGATGCATTCACTGCTGTTATTTCATGCTCTATAACAAGAAGAAAATATTACTCCTTATGAAGCATAGTATACTTGATGGCAACTTAAGGTAAAAGAGTACCTTTGCCACTTCTTAAATCTGGGATACCCTAGGTGCCAGCTGTCACTGCTCAGCTAATGATGACAAATGCCCCTCTCTATGCAGATTGCAGAGCTTGCAGGCTGCTATGAAAGGCAGTCAGATTACCTTTCTTCAGATAGTAACTTAACCTTTTAAACTCAAGTGTCAGAATGAAATTATTAGCTGGGATATTTTCAATATCTGTTTCTTTAAAAAGGAAAAAAGAAAGAAAAGAAGGCAATGACTTCAAATAATACCATAGCAGCTCATATTCACAAATCATTTTTGCTTCTCTGATGTTTTAAAAATAGGAAATTGCTGCCGCTATGCCTGTGAGCACTCTGTGGAGTTTGCTGGCATTGAATGCTGACCTCTGTAGTTGCACTACACAGAAATGGGGCCAAGTGGGACAAATTCTGTCCTTGCTTACATCCGTGCAGTATTGCTGATGTACAGATCTGACAGATCACAGGTTAACGGATGGTATTTGTAATAGACCTTAATTGATCTTACGTATTTTGGATATACTCAGCTCTCTCCATGACAGTTCATGTTACTACTCTTAAGTCTATGAAATTCAGCTACATTTCTCTCTATCAAAATAACTAGGTATTTATTTTGTGGGTAAAAGTAGTTTCACAGAACTCAGTGTCACGTGGTTAATATTAAGTTACTAATTTAAATATATTCTACAGTCAGAGTTCTGTAGTTGCTTTCTGTGTTTTCTTGGAAGTAGCTAACACATGTGAAGATGTTAAATAGTTCCTTAACAGCACGTCAGAAATGTAACACGGTATAAGCACTGGATATACCACCTAAAGCGTAGGGTACTTTTTGAGTGTGTGCACACACATCTGTCTGTATTTTTCTGTGAGTCTGTTTCTATGTGTTTATACACTTGAATATGAAAGCAAATAGACACATCGGCGTTCATATTAATATGTGTACACATGCACTAGCCTACACATGTAACATTCAAACAATATATTTCCATGTTTATAATAAAGTACTGACATATATGGGTATGTTTAGCACATTATATTTGCCATTAAATCTGTCTGTACAGTGAGCTGTATATGAATATCAGTTTTCCTTTGAGTTGAACCATATTTTTCTTACAGGAAACAAGTACTTACACCAGTATTTTTCATGAACAAATCTCCATAGCAGTGGGCAATAATAGAAAGCTACAGAAAAGATGTGGAAAGGCATTTAATGAGATGACCGGGAACACTATGGTATATGCATGCAAAGAAGTAAATAATGAGAATAGGAGGAAAAAAAAGTGCATTTGGTAT
>NW_020926344.1:0-769 GCF_003984885.1 Neopelma chrysocephalum
CAGGAATTACAAACACTGTCTTTGCTGGAATAGTCCAGACTTTAAGAACAAAAACACATGCAGTTGTATCACTGACGTGCCTTGAATATGCCATTTAAGTCATTGTGAATACATCATAAAATACTTCAGTACCTATTAGCACCACAGTGTTGTTTAGTCATTTGTCCAAAGATTATCAAGCTTATTTACCCTTCTCAAGGTGAACAATGTTTTGTTCGTTATATAGAATAGGTGAAAAGCTGTGGAATTCACAAAGGGCTACAAAAAGCATCCAAAACATTGTTCACCTTGAGAAGGGTAAATAAGCTTGATAATCTTTGGACAAATGACTAAACAACACTGTGGTGCTAATAGGTACTGAAGTATTTTATGATGTATTCACAATGACTTAAATGGCATATTCAAGGCACGTCAGTGATACAACTGCATGTGTTTTTGTTCTTAAAGTCTGGACTATTCCAGCAAAGACAGTGTTTGTAATTCCTGCTGGGCCAAATCCTATACTGCCTTCTTAAATTACTCTCCCACAGAAGAGCTAGGTAGGAATTGGCCCACCAGGAATTACAAACACTGTCTTTGCTGGAATAGTCCAGACTTTAAGAACAAAAACACATGCAGTTGTATCACTGACGTGCCTTGAATATGCCATTTAAGTCATTGTGAATACATCATAAAATACTTCAGTACCTATTAGCACCACAGTGTTGTTTAGTCATTTGTCCAAAGATTATCAAGCTTATTTACCCTTCTCAAGGTGAACAATGTTTTG
>NW_020926345.1:0-1369 GCF_003984885.1 Neopelma chrysocephalum
GGGGGAAGGACAATGTGCCGCCCTCCCAGGGGAGCTCCAAAGTCCCAGCAAACCCTGCAAAACTTCCTCAGGGAAAGGTCACGTTTGCCCCACAGCAACACCTCACCTTTTGCACAGCAGAGCTTTTCCTGCCAAATGAACACTCTGTTCTTGCACCCTGCAGGGTGAGAGACACCCCAGAGTGCACCAACAGCTTCACCTCCTGCTCCGGCAGCCCCCAGGTCTCACCCTTCCTGTTGTCAGAGACAGAGGGAGGGACTGGGAGGGACTGGGCCTGAGTGCAGTGACAGAGGCACAGGCAGGGAAGGTGTGGGCAGAGCTGTTCTGCAGGCAGAGAGAAGCTGGAGAGAGGTGAGACAGATGGGCCTGGCCAAGTGGACTGTGCTGTGTGTGGGGTTCTTGCCCATTGTAGGTAAGTGAAAGGAAGGGGTGATGCCCCCCAGGAACTGAGCGTGCCCCCGTGCTCTGCACGGCTCTGGGGAGCTGTGCTGACCCCTTGCAGCCTGACCTGCTCCCTGGCTCGACCTGTCCCACTACCCCTGTGGAGCACGGTGAGAACAGCCCTTCTCCTCTTCTAGCTGGGAGTTCATCACCTCCATCCCAGCCGCCTCCTCTGCAGGGTGGGGACAGCAGGGCACGGCCCTGTTGCACTCAGATCTTGGGCCAGAACACTTTGCACTTGGACTGGACACTGCTCATGGGGCACTGCAACCCATCTTGCAAAGCCCAGCTTGAGCATGGCAGCACAGGGCCCAAGCCCCACTTGCCTGTGAGAGGTCTTTGCCTCTCTCATGTGACTTCACAGAAGTTTCAGGGACAGGTTAGGTTTGTTCCTCACCATCTAGGAGTGGTCATGGCATGTTCTCTCTCTCTGCAGCAGTCACTGGCCAGGTGGTCTTGGAGCAACACCCCAGGGAAGTGACTGTGGGAGAGGGAGATAAAGTCACCTTGCAGTGCAGCATGACACGAGGTGTTATGTGGAATTACAACATGTACTGGTACCGTCAGGGCTCACGTGGCACTCTGGAATGGATTTACAGGGAGGGTGATATCTATGGAAAAGGTTTCCAAGGTCACTTTAAAGGATCAGTGGAGAGCTCCGAGAACAGAATCACACTGCGGATCCTGGCAGCAAAGCCAGGGGATGCAGCAACGTATTACTGTGGAGCAAGAATCACCCTGGAGCAGCTCTGCAGCAGAGTGGAACAAAAACTGACTGATGGGAGGACAGATCTCTCAGCTTTTCTTTCCAGCAGCTGCTCCCCAGGGGCTGTTGTCAGGCAATGGCAGGTGCAGGAAACAGACCTCTGGCTTGGTGGCAGTAAAGGCAGTGGAGGGAAGTGTGGTAGAAGGGCTGGTACCATTTATG
>NW_020926346.1:0-594 GCF_003984885.1 Neopelma chrysocephalum
GGGGGCCGGGGCGGGTCTGTGGGGTCGGGCAGAGGCGCCGGCGCTGCCCCGGCGAGGCGGGGCCGGGCAGGAGCGGCCCGAGCGCGGCTCCGCTCGGCTCGGGGGCGGCTCCCGCGGAGCCCTCGGCCGCGGCCGGGCACGATGTCGGCCGGGCTGGGGCCGTGGCTGCTGGGCTTGGCCTTGGCCTTGGGGCCGGCAGGTGAGAGCCGGGCGGGGAGGGCAGCGAGCCCGGCGCTGGGAAGGAGGGAGCGGGAGAGGAGAGGCGGGAGCAGGGGCAGGAGCAAAGGCAGAGACAAGGGCAGAGGCTGGGACAGGGGCAGAGGCTGGGACAGGGGCAGAGGCTGGGACAGGGGCAGGTGTAGGTGCAGGGTCAGGGGTAGGGGTAGGCTCACTCGGCGGGTAGATCTGCACTCTCAGGAGCAGGCCAGCTCAGCCTCAGGAGGCCGGCTGGGCTTTGTCAGGAGAGAACGGAGCGGTGGCCGCGTCTGTGCCGGGGCGAGGGCGCCGCGGGAGCGTCCTCGGTCCGTGGTCTCTCCGTGACCGATTCCTGCGCTCTCCCCCGCAGGGCTGTGGGCACAGTGGAGGCTGGAGGAG
>NW_020926347.1:0-2929 GCF_003984885.1 Neopelma chrysocephalum
ATGGGCGTTGGTGGATGAGGAGAGAGTGGATGTTGTCTATTCTTCATTGTCCTGGTTCTGGCCAGGACAGGATTAATTTTTGCAGTATCCAGGTGGGGGCATGGCCAGGACCCAGAGGTACCACTTTATGTCATTGCTGGGGGTGGAGGGCAAAAGGACTCTTGCGAGGAGCAGGGGATCTTTCTGGTTGAGAAAATGTGGTGGAAGGAGCTGTCTGGTATTGTCTGTTATCATGGATGTTTGTCCATATGAACAATTTCTTACACCTTTTGTAATTAATGGAGTTGCTGCTTCTGTTAATTTTCTTATCTCATTGCTATTTCCAGTAAATTGTACTTACCTCAATATGTGTTCTTTGCCTTTTGAGCCTCCAATTCTCAACTACATCCTGTCACAGCAGGTAGGGGTAGGGGAAGGGGGAGTGAGAGAGAGCAGTGTGGGGTTGTGAAGAGTCTCGGTGGGGGCACTGAATTGAGGAGAACCATTCCTAATCCACGACATTGCTTCAGTTATGCTTTCAGCACTGACTTCCCTGGAAATGTTGTGGACAAAGTCCTTTATTATGGACTAAAAAAGGGCTCAGTGACATGGATTGTGCAAGGGAACATGTTCCTTGCTCCAGACTCTCCCCCTGGACTCTGGGAATTGGGATTCCCGAAGGCCAGTCTGGCTGGTAAAGCCTGAGGTGAATAAGTCATTCAGTACCTGAGCCCTTTTCCATGTCCTGGTCAGCAGATCCCCCTCCCATTCAGCACTGGGTCTGTGTTTTCCCTGGCCTTGTTCATCCAAGCAGCCTCCTGGCTTGTTGACCTGGCTCCTTGCTCATTGGGGAGGAATCCTCTTGAGCTCAACACTGGTGAGACTGTGGACTGCTGTGTCCCCTCCTGGACTTCCCAGGATGAGAAGGACATGAACATATGGGAACAAGTGCAATGAAGGGCCATGAAGACAAGGAAGGGAGCAGCTGATATATGAGGAGAGACTGGGAGAACTAAGTTGGTTTAGCGTAGAGAAGGAAAGGTTGGGGGATGGAATTCATCACTGTGTTTAAGCACCTGAGATTGTGTAATTTCCATTCTCGAGGATATTCAGAACTGAACAGGACAAGGTTGTGGGCATCTACAGTCCCTAACCCCATTAGGCCTCTCGGCCCCACATATTTGCTCCTCAGTCACTGCAGTGGGAGGGGGGAGAAAAACAAAAGGGTGGAGTGGGAAAATGTGTATGTTGACATAAAGGGAGTTTAATACTCAAAGCAAAAGTAGCACACAAAAAACAAACAATGTAAGGAATTCCTTCCTGACCTCCCACTGACAGGGAGGTTTAGCCATTTCTAGGACAACCTTCATCATGCATAATGCTTACTTGGGAAAGACAAAGGACATAATTCCAAACTTTCCCCTTTCCTCCTTTTTTCCCCAGATTTCCTGCATGGCACATTTTCATGGTGTATGAAATATTCCTTAGGCCATTTGTGGTCAGCTGTACAACTGGCAGGCAACAGGAGAAGCAGAGAAGACTTGGTGCAGCCATTGCTAAGTGATTGCTGTGTTATCAACGTGGGTTTGGCACAAAACAGAGCAGCTGCCCAGACAGGCTGCTGTGGAGAAATTTCACTCCCACCAAACCAGAACACCTACACTGGCTCACCCTGGTTCAAGCAGGAGGGTTGAACTAGACCTTTCCCAGAGATCCATTACAAACTCAAAGCTTCTACCATCCCTGCCTCCTCTCCTGCTCCCCCTTCCTTATGCCCTTTCTGGCTCTCCAGAAAGGACAGTGTCAAGTCTGATGACCTGTCAGAGCATTTATGAGAGATCTTTGGACCCTGGAAATGGTTTGGGAGTGCTCTTGAGTACTTGGGTTTCTGACTCGGGGAAGATCTCTAGCCTTTCCTCCTGACCTCGTGCACTGCCAACATACCAACATGTACCCCCCCTGCAATCTCCTGGCAGTGACCTTTGGGTGGCTGGAAGAGGGAAAGGGAAAATTTCTACCAATTTTTTCCCAAATGAATGTTGTCCCCTCCATTCTTATCCTCCTCAGCCTTTAGCCTCCAGCTAAAGGCCATGACCAGCAATAGACCTCTCAGGCTACAGGATGCAGCCAATCCATCAGTCAAATGAGAATGCACGTTTTCCAAAGCCAGGCTCAGGAGTTGTGTACAGAGTTGTAGAACCCTGCCACATGTGCCTGTACCTGTGTCTTGCAGAAGAATAACACGCCTTAAGTTCTATCCGAAGACCACACACCACAAATACAGAAAACTGCAGAAATACAGGAAACAAACCCATGCTCAGTAGCTCTTCTCACTCCTCTGTGTACCTCTGGTTTACCCACCCCAAACTTCTTTTGTATCACTTGCATGTTTCTCTTTTCCTTTCCAGCTTTGAAACTTGCAGCCAAAGGAGGACAGAGAATTTTCCTCAACACTCCTGTACCACAAGCTGTTTCTGGAAGTCCTCAGGGGAGCAGCTGAGAAAGGCAAGATGAAAACTGCAATATTCTTCTTGCTTAGAAGAATGAACAGTGCCTGAGACTATGAGCTCTTACCTTAGAGTTGGTTTGTCCTGAACACCCACCCAAAGGCAGCTCCACCCAGCATAGAATACCCCACAACAACAACAACAAAAAAATAGAAGATCTATCCCTCAATGAAACCAGACATTTAACCGTGGCCAGAAATGCAATCACCCAGAATCGAGAAGGGGAGAGACAAGAGAACACTGTCTCAATTGAAAGGGAGCTACAGCGACCATCTAGACCAACTGCCTGACCACTTCAGAGCTGAACCAAAGTTTAAGAATGTTTCAGAGGACATTGTCCAAATGCCTCTTAAACGCTGACAGGGAGCAGCTCAGCAGCATCAAGGGCAGCAGCCCGGGGGAAGGACAATGTGCCGCCCTCCCAGGGGAGCTCCAAAGTCCCA
>NW_020926348.1:0-3304 GCF_003984885.1 Neopelma chrysocephalum
CAGTGGAGGGAAGTGTGGTAGAAGGGCTGGTACCATTTATGATGCAGGAGGATCTTTTCTGGGAACTCAAGGGACTGTTTGAGCAAGTGCAGTTTTAGTGCACTTTGCCTGAGCTCCTCTCCAGCACAGCCCCATTTTTCCTCTGTGGCTTGGCCACAGAGCCATGGGATCATGGGAGATGTGTTGTGGTATCTTCCAGTTCTGTAGAGGATGGAGCCAGGCTGTTTAGGAAAGACAGAGCAACAGATGACATTGCTCTGGGTGGCTGCTACAGATCACCTGATCAGGAAGAAGTAGAGAGGGTGTGGTGGGTTGACATCATCTGTCCACCAGGTGCCCACCAAAACACTCTCTCAGTCCCCCTCCACAACTGAGCAGGCGGAAAGTTTACCCAGAAGGGTCAAGATCAGGACAGGGAGCTGTCCCAGCAATTCCCATTATGGGCAAAGGTATGGACATGGGGATATGAATTTCATTTATTGTCAATAAAATTAAAGATGGATAATGAGAAATAAGGACAAAGCTAGAAACATCCCCTCACCCTGATCAGTGCACTGGGATGGGGAATGGGGCTTTCAGTCAGTTGATAACACATTTTCTCCCCTCTGAACTACTGATACTCATCCAGAGTAATGGATCTCTGCAAAAGGTCTCATTCAATCCTCCTGCTTAAAGCAGGGTCAACCAGCAAAGGTGTGCTGGTCTGGTTTGGTGGGCATTAAATTTCTCTGTAGCAGCCTGTCTGGGCAGCTGCTCTGTTTTGTGCCAAACCCATGCTGATAACACAGCATCATGGCTGGGCTTCACGAACGAAGATTTGGGAAGGGCTCCTGTCCACATTTGTTACAAGCACACTGGTGGCTAAAAAGGCCAATACAAGATAGACACGTCTAATTGCAAAAGGCACAGCAGAAAGACTACTTAGGGGGTATATTCTTCAAGGCACAATTCTTTCTGCGTTGTCTTTTCTCCTCAAGGGTGATCCTGTGTGCTTTCTCAAAGGTATCAGCAGCGTTATACATGGTGTGTCTCCAGGCCTCCCGGTTGGAGGCCAGAGTAGACCAGTTATGGTGATCAATATGCCCAAGGCTGAGATGTTGTTTCAGGGAGTCCTTGTATCTTTTCTTCGGGGCTCCTCTCTTGTGGCAGCTGGTGGTAAGTTCACCATAAAGCAGGATCTTAGGGAGGGGGTGGTTGGTCCTTCATCCTGGAGACGTGCCCTGCCCAACTCAGCTGTGTTCTCAGTAACATGGCCTCAATACTTGTGACTGCTGCTTGTTCTAGAACAGATGTATTGGTCACATAATCTGACCAGTGGATGTTTAGGATTGTACAGAGGCAGCGTTGATGGAGCGTTCTAGGAGTCGCAGGTGGTGGTGGTAGATGACCCATGATTCGGAACCATATAAAAGAGTTGACAGCACAATGGCTCTGTAAACACTGATCTTTGTATTTTTCTTCAAGTGTTTATTACACCAAACTCTTTTATGGAGTTTTCCAAAAGCTCTCTATGCCTTTGCTAACCTGTTGTCTATCTCCCCGTCAATCTGACCATCCGAGGAGATGAGGCTGCCCAGGTAATTAAACTGCTGGACTGATTTGAGCTCTGATTTGCCAATGGTGATATGGGGATGATGGAAGACTTCCTGAGGTGCAGGTTGACAGAGAACTTCTGTCTTCTTTAAGCTGACTTCCAGCCCAAAGAGCTCAGCAGCATCTGCAAAGCAGGATGTTAAACGCTGCAGAGCTGCTGCTGTGTGGGCAACAAGGGCAGCAGTGTCATCATAAAGCAGCTCCCGGACTGGTGGTTTAAGGTGGTTTAAGATCTTAGTGTGGGCCTTCAGTCACCTTAGGTTGAATAGGCTTCCATCAGTACGATATCGAATGTAGATACCATCCTGATCATCGAGGTCTGCCGTGGTCCTTTGGAGCATCCTGTTGAAAAAGATTGTAAATAGGGTTGGTGCGAGAACGCAGCCTTGTTTCACACCACTGGTTATTAGAAAGGGCTCAGAAAGTGTGTTGCCATATCTGACTTGGCCGTGCTGATCCTCAGGGAGTGAGATGATCATTTTAAGGAACTTGGGGGGACAACCTAAACGTTCCAAAATCTGCCATAGACCTTTTCTGCTCACAGTATCAAAAGCCTTGGTGAGATCAACAAAGGTTACATAGAGACCTTTATTCTGTTCCCTACACTTCTCTTGCAGTTGTCTGAGAACAAATCCCATGTCTGTGGTGCTCCTGTTGGCTCTGAAACCACACGGACTTTCAGGTAGAATTCCTTCTGCTATAGCAGGTATTAATCTGTTCAAAAGTATTCTTGCCAGGATTTTACCATCAATGGAGAGCAGAGTAATACCACAGTAATTTGAACAGTCTGATTTAACTCCTTTCTTCTTATACAAGGTGATGATGACTGCATCACCAAGGTCTGATGGGAGTTCGCCTAGTTCCCAACAGTGCACCACAAACTCATGGAATTTAGCATGGAGTGCAAGGCCCCCATGTTTCCAGACTTCAGGTGGAATTCCATCAACCCCAGCTGCCTTGCCGATTTTCACCTGCTGTATGGCCTTGAGGGTTTCTCCCAAAGTGGGGGCAATATCCAATTCATTCTTCACCGTTTGTTGTGAGATGGACTGAATTGTTTTGTTGTTTGTTTGTTTTTATTAAATAATCTGCTGGTTCTGGCTGGAGTGGAGTTAATTTTCTTCATAGTACCTAGAATGGGACTATATTTTGAATTTGTGCTGGAAACCGTGTTGATAATTCAGGGGTGTTTTAGTTATTGCTGAGCAGTGCTGACAGAGAGTCAAGGCCTCCTCTGCTCCCCCTACCACCCACCAGGGAGTAGCTGTGGGTGCACAAAATTTGAGAGGGAGCACAGCTGGTTCAGCTGACCCCAACTGACCAAAGGGGTATTCCAGACCATATCACATCATGCTCAGCATTTAAAGATGGGGGAAGAAGAAGGAAGAGGGGGGACATTGAGTGATGGCATTTGCATTTCCATGTAACTGTTGTGCTTTTCTGGAGTAGGCTGAACTCTTGAGTGTTGATGGAAGTATAGAATGAATTCTTTGCTTTGCTTTGCTTGTACTCACAGTGTTTGCTTTATTTATTAAACAGTTGAGTTCTTTATTAAAGCCATGAATTTTCTCATTTTTACTGTTTCAATTCTCTCTCCCATCCAACCAGGGGGAAAGGAGAAAGCAGCTGTGTGGTGCTGAGTTTCCATTTGTGGTGAAACCATAACAAAGAAACAAATGAGCATTGAATGAGTTAAAATTTTAACATGGAA
>NW_020926349.1:0-994 GCF_003984885.1 Neopelma chrysocephalum
GGAGCCAGGCTGCTTAGGAAAGACAGAGCAACAGATGACATTGCTCTGGGTGGCTGCTACAGATCACCTGATCAGGAAGAAGAAGTAGAGAAGGTGTGGAGAGTTGACGTGGTCTGTCCACCGGGTGCCCACCAAAACACTCTCTCAGTCCCCCTCCTCAGCTGGACAGGGGGAAACATTGGAATGAAAGGCTTATGGAGCAAGATAAGGACAAGGAGATGTCCCAGGGCTTCCCATCATGGGCAAACAGATGGACTTGGGGAAATGAATTTAATTTATTGCCAATCAAATTAGAATGGCATAATGAGAAATAAGGACAAATCTAGAAACCTCTCCTCTCCCTGATCATTGCACCGGGATGGGGAATGGGGCTTGCAGTCAGTTCATAACCTCTTTCCTCTGCCACTTCTTCCTTCTCACGCTCTTCCCCTACTTCAGTGTGGAGTCCAACCTGTGGAAGACACTTCTCCAGGAACTCCTCTAATGTGGGTTCTTTCCTCTGGCTGCAGTTCTTCACAAACTCCTCCATCCTGGGTCCTTTGCATGGGGTGCAGTCCTTCCAGAACAAACTGCTGCACTGTGGGTCCCCTGCAGGGCACAGGTCCTGTGAGAAAACCTCCTCTGCCGTGGGCTCCTCACTCCATGGCAGTGCCATTCCTGCCAGGAGCCTTGCTCAGCATGAGCTCTCCAGGAAGCCACAGATCCTTCCAGGACATATCCATTTGCTCCAGTGTGAGCTCCTCTATGGGCTGCAGGGTCAATATCTGCTGTACCATGGTGTGCAGAGGGACAACCTGCACCACCCTGGTCTTCCTCAGGGGCAGCCAGGGAATCTCTGCTCTGGCTTCTGGAGCACCTCCTGGCCCTCCTTCCTCAGGGGCAGTCAGCATGGCTTTGTGAAGTAGAAATCGTGTTCAATCACATTTACAGCCTCCTACCACCAGTCGATGGGCGTTGGTGGATGAGGAGAGAGTGGATGTTGTCTATTCTTCAT
>NW_020926350.1:0-2214 GCF_003984885.1 Neopelma chrysocephalum
GCGCTCTCCCCCGCAGGGCTGTGGGCACAGTGGAGGCTGGAGGAGACCGGCGGAGGGCACCGAGCGCCCGGGGAGTCCGTGCTCCTCTCCTGCCGCGGGTCCGGCTTCACCTTCGAGAATCATTATGTTCGCTGGTACCGTCAGGCACCCGGAGTGGGGGTCGAGTGGGTGTCCTGGATAAGCCATTATTCATCACAGATTCAGTTTGGACCAGCAGTGGAGGGTCGAGCCACAGCCTCCCGGGACAATTCCCGCTCTGAGGCATCTCTCAGCTTGCACCTCCTGCACGCTGGGGACTGTGCCCGCTACTTCTGTGCTGTTTGCACAGAGACACGAAATCGGCTGAGCTTGAACACAAACCACCCGTCAGTGTCCCAGCCTCGGAGCTGGAAGGGGCTGTGTCCCACAGATGTGCAGGGTTGCTCCCAAAGAGTCCTGTAGTCACAGTATAAAATTTTCAAATGTTTGATTGTACCTTTTGCTGTCCCCTAATGAGCTCTAACCCTTCTGCTTGTCTTCTCCTCAATTTTCAAGTCAGCTCATCTCTCGCCTCCCAAACTGCTTCACCTGGAGAAACCACTTTTCCTGTTTCCCTTGGTTCCCAGTATTATGGGTTCCCAGTGCA
This sequence comes from Neopelma chrysocephalum, assembly GCF_003984885.1. Taxonomy (NCBI): domain Eukaryota; kingdom Metazoa; phylum Chordata; class Aves; order Passeriformes; family Pipridae; genus Neopelma; species Neopelma chrysocephalum. The sequence continues at coordinate 626 of NW_020926350.1, forward strand.
AACAGTGAGGTGTGTGAACAGCCCTGCTGTGGTTTTGGGCACGGCTCATGTTCACTCAGTGCAGCCCACGAGTTTTGCTCCCTAAGGGGTGAGAAGAGGAAATGGGGAAATTCTAGATGGTCATTTGGGAGCTCAGTGGAAGATTACAGAACCCTGTGTTTCTTTACCAGATCTGAGATTCTAAAGGGAGCAAGGTTTTGCAGCTGCTGGATCCTGGACATGACAGGCAGAAACCCAGTGATGTGGTGGAGCAGTTTAAGTGACTGCTTAAGCTGTTCCTGTCTGTTCATTCTTGTCTCCTGGGGTTGCAGGTGGCCTTTCCCGAGTGCAGACAAAGGCCTCAGGCCCCACAGGAGGGAAGATGTCAGAGTCTGTCTGGCTTACCTGTCACATCTCTGGTGTCCCCATCACCGACAGCAGCTACGCGTGGGACTGGATCCGGCAGACTCCTGGCAAAGAGCTGCAGCACATAGTGCTGCAATATCCTTTCACTGGGCTCCAGCACGTGGCTTCATCCTTCCAGACCCGAGTCACCAGCTCTGCAGACCCCTCCAGGAACCAGCTGTTGCTGGAAGTGCTCTCACCAACAGCTGCAGACACGGCCACCTATTTCTGCAGCACTCGAGAACTTGAAAAGGGCACAGTGCTTGAAACACAGGCAGGGCCAGGGCAGAACTGGAAGGAGGGGCTTTAATCCAGTGGGGTCTTTTGGGGTTGTTGCAAGGCAAGACTCTTCCCAGACTTCTCAAGACTAGTCTAGTCTGTCTTTTCCCAGAAACAGATGCAATAGTAGCAATAACAGCAGCAGTCTCCCACAAGCACACCCCAAACCATGAACATGTTGTTAACTTATCACTTCCTTCTCAGTATCTCCCACAGGCAGAAAGAGCCAGGGAAACAGGGTATTTGGGGATTTTTGTTTGTTTGTTTGTTTGTTTGTTTGTTTGTTTGTTTTTATTAAATAATGTGCTGGTTCTGGCTGGAGTAGAGTTAATTTTCTTCATAGTACCTAGAATGGGACTATATTTTGAATTTGTGCTGGAAACCGTGTTGATAATTCAGGGGTGTTTTAGTTATTGCTGAGCAGTGCTGACAGACAGTCAAGGCCTCCTCTGCTCCTCCTACTACCCACCAGGGAGTAGCTGTGGGTGCACAAAATTTGAGAGGGAGCACAGCTGGTTCAGCTGACCCCAACTGACCAAAGGGGTATTCCAGACCATATCACATCATGCTCAGCATTTAAAGATGGGGGAAGAAGAAGGAAGAGGGGGGACATTGAGTGATGGCATTTGCATTTCCATGTAACTGTTGTGCTTTTCTGGAGTAGGCTGAACTCTTGGGTGTTGATGGAAGTATTGAATGAATTCTTTGCTTTGCTTTGCTTGTACTCACAGTGTTTACTTTATTTATTAAACAGTTGAGTTCTTTATTAAAGCCATGAATTTTCTCATTTTTACTGTTTCAATTCTCTCTCCCATCCAACCAGGGGGAAAGGAGAAAGCAGCTGTGTGGTGCTGAGTTTCCATTTGTGGTGAAACCATGACAAAGAAACAAATGAGCATTGAATGAGTTAAAATTTTAACATGGAA
>NW_020926351.1:0-1705 GCF_003984885.1 Neopelma chrysocephalum
GCGCTCTCCCCCGCAGGGCTGTGGGCACAGTGGAGGCTGGAGGAGACTGGCGGAGGGTACCCAGCTCCCGGAGAGTCCGTGCTCCTCTCCTGCCGCGGGTCCGGATTCAACTTTGGGCTTTATATCGTTTACTGGTACCGTCAGGCACCCGGAGGCAGACCCGAGTGGGTGTCCGTCATCAACCCCGATTCCTCTGTCAATCGAAACGGGCCAGCAGTGCAGGATCGGGCCTCAGCCTCCAGGGACAATTCCCAGTCCAAGTCATCCCTGTCCTTGAGGGCCCTGCAGCCCCGGGACTCTGCCCGATACTTCTGTGCTGTTCCCACGAGGACAGGAAACCCAGCTGAGCTTTAACACAAACCTGCTGGGGGCCTGGTGTAGGGTCCATGGCATTTAGAGATGGAGAATTTTGAGGTGGTTCAGTGCTGTTCCCAAGGAATCAGGGGCCATCACTGTTCTCTGCAGGCAGTTTTGGCCTTTCTTCCAGAGCTTCTTTCCCCAGAATGGTGAATGGCATATCCTGAGTCCCAAATACAATGTTTTATTCCATAGAAGTTGTTCAAAGTGCTTCTGTCACCCAGCCAGCCTGGTCACTCTGCCTGGCTCCAGCCCCTCTATGCCTTCCTTTGATTCCCTTCTTCTGGGGGGATCCATGGGGCACCCGAAGCACTTGAACTTTAACAACACCTTTGCCTGCTTCCTTTGACCTTTTTGTGGGCCATCTCCTGGCACCAGGAAGAGCAAAGTAGTGATGGAACAGGCCTGCTCTTGTTTCAGGTGCATTTCGGGGTGATGAGATCCAACCAACAAGGTCTGCAGTGTGGTGGCCAGCAGGGAATACTGGGACCTTAAGATGCACTTACAGCTCCAACGCCTCCTACATTTATGTGGCCTGGTATCAGGCCCCGGGGGACCCCTGCAGTACTTGCAGTGCCAGGGCCATGGAGGCTCCTACAGCCACACAGCCCCTTTTGCCCACAGGAGTTTTTCCTGCCAGGCTGACAAGAGCTCTGGGACACTGAGCATCACTGGGCTGGAGCAGGGGGACAGCACATCTTATTACTGCAGCCTGGAGGCACCACAGCGAGAGGCACCTGGGGTGTGCCTGAACAACATCAGCTTCCTTCCCTGCTGCCTCCCCTCCTACGTGCTCAGGTGGGACACAGCCCCTGCAAGGAGGGAGTCAGTGAGTGGGCTGTGCCTGCAGTCAGAGAAATGGGGTCTCATTGTGCCTGGGTGCTCTCAGTGGAGAGGAGGGGAGGGGAGGGCAGGGGAGAGGCAAGAGAAGAGAATTTCAATTGAAAGGGAGCTACAATGACCATCTAGTCCAACTGCCTGACTACTTTCAGATTTGAACTAAAGTAAAAGCATGTTTCAAAAGAAATTGTCCAAATACCTCTTAAACACTGACAGGCTTGGGGCATTGACCACCTCTTCAAGGTGCCTCTTCCAATGTTTTACCAATCTCTGATTAATGAAATGCTTCCTAATATCCCACCTAAACTTCTCCTGGTGCATCTCTAAACCATTCCCACATCACTGTGTAACATGGAGAACCTCCCTCTCCACTTCCCCTCCTCAGGAAGCTGAGAAGGTTGAGGGAACTCCTCATATTTCTTTCCTCCAAGATAAACAAATCCTTCATGGCCTTGGGACCATAGGGAACCTGGCATGTCCTACAATGCTGGAGCAGCCCCAAGTGTCC
>NW_020926352.1:0-643 GCF_003984885.1 Neopelma chrysocephalum
TAGGGAACCTGGCATGTCCTACAATGCTGGAGCAGCCCCAAGTGTCCCAGGGCACCACAGCTCTGCCTGGCCCTGCATCCCTCTGCTTCTTTTCCCAGCCTCAAGCCTCCACTCTCAGTGGGCTCCTCTACCCTTTCCAAGTTCCTTTTCCCACCCCTGTCCTGACAATCCCATCCAAAAGGGACCATGTTCTGTTACCCAGGAAAAGAGAGGGGAAGGAATGGATTCAGACAGTCTGTGCAGGGCCACTGTGGAGTGGGCAATGCTCCCCATGGCAGCCAGGATGGTGACAGTGTGTCAGGGCTCACAGGTGTCACATCCTGTGGTCACAGGGAGAGCTCTGGGTTCCTGCTGAGTAGGAGGACACAGGGAGGGAAGTGTCCTGGCTCTGCTGAGCAGCCCCAGCAACCTGGTCCCTGCTGAGTCCTGGGCTGCATTTGCTGCTTGGGGGGTCTGGGAGGGCTTTGAGAGGAAGAGGCAGCTGGAGAAGTGTCATCATGGGGAGGGAGAGGGGTGCTGGGCCAGAGTGGAGGGAGCAGGGTGAGGAGCACTTCTGCCCCGAGGGTGCCCTGTCCAAGTGGAACTGGGATCCTGGGGGTCCCATGTGGGAACAGCAGCTCAGCAGCAGCAAGGGCAGCAGCCC
>NW_020926353.1:0-2262 GCF_003984885.1 Neopelma chrysocephalum
ATGGGCGTTGGTGGATGAGGAGAGAGTGGATGTTGTCTATTCTTCATGTAGTTACGCTTTCAGCACTGACTTTTCTGGAAATGTTGTGGACAAAGTCCTTTATTATGGACTAGGAAAAGGCTCAGTGTCATGGATTGTGCAAGGGAACATGTTCCTTGCTCCAGACTCTCCCCCTGGACTCTGGGAACTGGGATTCCTGAAGGCTGGTCTGGCTGGTAAAGCCTGAGGTGAATAAGTAATTCAGTACCTGAGCCCTTTTCCATGTTGTTGTGGTTTAGGAATAGTACTCCCCAATTCATTGCCCCCCACCAAGACTCTCCCAAATCAGATGCCACCTGCTTACTCCCCCGGCTTCCCCTCCCCCTTCCTGCTCCTGGAATGGAGCTGAGAATTGGAGACACAAAAGCTGAAAATTATGGGTTGAGATAAGAACAATTTACTGGAAACAGCAATGAGATAAGAAAACAGGAATATCGACAGTATTCGTATAAATTAGTATGAGACAAAGAAACAATGTGCATGGAGTAAAACAGTGTCAGACCATTTTGCCCCTACTGTCTTTGCCCACACCTCCACCTCACCATCACTCTCCCCTGGAAATGAGAGAGGGAATCCCTTATTCCAGTCCTGGAACTTGAGATGGTACAGAATAAGAGTAGGGACTGGCCATGCCCCCTCCCAGCTACTGTAAAAAATTAACCCTGTCCTGGCTGAAACTCAGACACATGTCCTGGTCAGCAGATCCCCCTCCCGTTCAGCACTGGGTCTGCGTTTTCCCTGGCCTTGTTCATCCAAGCAGCCTCCTGGCATGTTGACCTGGCTCCTTGCTCATTGGGGAGGAATCCTCTTGAGCTCAACACTGGTGAGACTGTGGACTGCTGTGTCTCCTCCTGGACTTCCCAGGATGAGAAGGACATGGACATATGGGAACAAGTGCAATGAAGGGCCATGAAGACAAGGAAGGGAGCAGCTGATATATGAGGAGAGACTGGGACTAGTGGGTTGGTTTAGCGTAGATAAGAAGTTGCTGTGGGAGAAATGTTTTCACTTGTACCCCCAGAGATCCTCCATCAGTGGTCTTTGGGTGGCTGTGAGGGGGAAAGGGAGAGCTTCTTCTTATCATTTCCTGATTGAATTTCCTCCCATGCTCTGTGCCCAGGACCGCAGCCTCCAGCAATAAGCGACAGCCAGCAATAGACCTCTCAGGTGCCAGGCAACTGGTCAAATGAGAATGTTCTTTCCCATCTTTCCAAAGCCATGTGCTTAGCTAAATTATAAAAAATAACTTCTCTTGGTACTTCTACGCTAAGAATCCTTGCCTCCCTCCTCAGGTGGCCTGTAACTGACAGATATTGCAAAGTAAGTTTTCCCCTTGCTGGGGCAAGATGTAAATGGGCCTGTCAGTGAGTCTTTCACAGGATCACAGAGAGGGTGAATTTGGAAGATGCCTCGTTAATACAAGGAGGGCTTAAAAAAAAGATGGGGAATTTTTAACACAGTCTGCAAGGACAGGACAAGGGGTGACAGTTTTAGACAAAAAGAGGGTAGATTCAGACAAGATACACGGCAGAAAATTTTTATAATGACGATGATGGAACAAGTTGCCCTCAGAAATTGTATCTGTTTCAACCATGAAACAAATAGGGTGGGGCTTGATCAAGTTGATGAAGATTGGCCTGACCAGATTGAAGATGTCCCTGATCATTGCAGGAGGGTTGAACTAGATGACCTTGAAATTCCACTTCCAACCCAAACTACTCTATGATTCTAAACCGCTTTATACTTCTATACATTGAGGAGGGAACATCTCCCCCTCCCCAACCCCCATCTTTTTCTTCTCCAGGGTAAACAATCCCAGCTCCCTTGGCCTTTTGTCATGCACGAAGTACTCCAGTCCCATAATCATCTTCATGGCCCTTCGTGGGCCTCTCCCCAGTAGATCCATCTCCCTAGTAGGGGGAGTCACGATGTGTCCCCAGTACTCCATGTGTGGCCTCAGCACTGCTGAGTAGAGAGGACCCATCAGCTCCCTGACCTGCTGGCAGTAGTCTGTGTAGCGCAGCCCAGGATCCCAGCGACCTTCTGTGCTCCAAAGGCAAATTTCTGGGCAAGTTGTCCACAAGAACACTCGGTCCTTTCCTGACAATGTGTTCTCCATCTGCGCAGCGCTGCTTTGTGTCCGCGGCATCCCCGTGCTCGCCCCTTCTCGTGCCCCGGGGGCCGGGGCGGGTCTGTGGGGTCGGGCAGAGGCGCCGGCGCTGC
>NW_020926354.1:0-2093 GCF_003984885.1 Neopelma chrysocephalum
CTGCGCTCTCCCCCGCAGGGCTGTGGGCACAGTGGAGGCTGGAGGAGGCCGGCGGGGGGCTGCGAGCTCCCAGGGAGTCTGTGCTCCTGTCCTGCCGCGGGTCCGGATTCAACTTTGGAGATTATGATGTTTGGTGGTACCGTCAGGCACCCTGAGGCAGCCTCGAGTGTGTGTCCTTTATCGACTCCTGGGACCGTATAATGAACAACAGGGCAGCAGTGCAGGATCGGGCCACAGCCTCCAGGGACAATTCCCAGTCCAAGTCATCCCTGTCCCTGCTGACCCTGCACCCCCAGGACTCGATACTTCTGTGCCCTTCACACGGGACAGGAAACCCAACTGAGCTTTAACACAAACCTGCTGGGGCCTGGCACAGGGTGTGTCAGATGAAGCTAAGGTGAGAGTTCCCTGGGACCAGGAGCAGAGGGGTCTCAGGGCTGTTCCCAAGGATTCAGGTGCCATCACTGTGCACCACAGGTGTTCCTGGCCTTCACTGCACACTGCAGGGATACTTATTTATTGCCAATCTAACTAAGAGTAGAATGGTGAGTCACTTAAAAATGCCTTGCCACCACTTTATCCCTGTTTCTTCCCAGGCTCACTCTTAATTCTTCATTCCTGAATTCTCTACTTCTTCTCCCCCAAAAACTAAGGGCAGTGGGGAATGGGATGTGGGGTAATTTTTAAATATTTAATCACTAGTCTTCATCTCTACTGCTCCTTCTTCCCACAGTCTGCAATTCTTCACAAGTGACTCCACTGTGGTTCCTTCACAAGGGCTGCAGTTCTGAATCAACCCACTCCAACCTGGATTCCCCACAGGCTCCACTTCCCCAGAGTCGTGACCAAACAGCTCATGAAGATTTCCAAGCATGGAGACTCCACAGTGTGCCTGGACAACCTGTTCCAGTGCTTGGTCACCCTCACACTGTGAAAAAGTGTTTCCTGAGGTTCAGAGAGAATCTTCTGTGATTTTGTGTTTGTGCCCATTGCCCCTTATCTTGTTACTGGGCACCCTTAAGAAGAGGCCTGGCCACATCTCCACCATTTCCTTTCCCTCCTGTTGTGGGTTAAGCTGAGGCAGGAAGCCCTGTAGAGCTGCTCACACACTGTCCCCTCAGAGGGATGTGGAAGAGTCAGAAGGGTAAAAGAGACAAAACTCATGGGTTGAAATCAAGATAGTTTAACAGGTGAAAAAAACCCCACTTGCATAAGCCAAGCAAAATAAAGAATTTATTCCCTTCTTCCCCATTGACAGAAAGGTGTTCAGCCATTTGCAGGAAAGCCAGACTTCCTCATGCTGAATGATTACTTGGGAAGACAAAGTCTGTAGCTCAAAACACCCCACTATCCCCTTTCTATCCATGAGTTTTCTTTCCTAGAATAATGTGTTACAGTGTAGAATAATCCTTTGCTCAGTTGGCATCCAATATGCTGCTGTGTCCCATCCCAGCTTATTGCCCACCCCCAGCCTACTCAGTGGTGAGGCAGCGAGAGAAACAAGAGGCCTCTGAGCACTGTTGAGCTGATTTTGGCTGAGGTAGAATCCTCCTGCATGTTCCTGTGGGACACAGCCCCTGCAAGGGGGGAGTCAGTGAGTGGGCTGTGCCTGAGGTCAGAGAAATGGGGTCTCATTGTGCCTGGGTGCTCTCAGTGGAGAGGAGGGGAGGGGAGAGAGAAAAGACTGTTTCAGTTCAAAGGGAGACACAACAACCATCTTTTCCAAATGCTTGATGAGCTCAGGCATGAATGAAAGGTAAAAGCATGTGGTTGTACTGCCTGGGTGTTGTCCAAATGCCTTTAACACACTGTCAGGCTTGGGGCATTGATCACATATCCAGGATATTTGTTCTGTTTGACCACTCTCAGGAAAGAAAAGCATAAACCTCCTTGGTGCAGCTCTGAACCATCCCCACACAACTTACCTCTGTGTACCAGGGGGAAACTCTCTCTACCACCCCTCCTCAGGAAGCTGAGAGAAGGATGAGCGAGCCACTCAGCCTCCTTTTCTCCAAATTAGACAAATCCTCCATGAGCTTCTGGCTGTAGGGAACCTGGCATGTCCTACAATGCTGGAGCAGCCCCAAGTGTCC
>NW_020926355.1:0-1369 GCF_003984885.1 Neopelma chrysocephalum
GGGGGAAGGACAATGTGCCGCCCTCCCAGGGGAGCTCCAAAGTCCCAGCAAACCCTGCAAAACTTCCTCAGGGAAAGGTCACGTTTGCCCCACAGCAACACCTCACCTTTTGCACAGCAGAGCTTTTCCTGCCAAATGAACACTCTGTTCTTGCACCCTGCAGGGTGAGAGACACCCCAGAGTGCACCAACAGCTTCACCTCCTGCTCCGGCAGCCCCCAGGTCTCACCCTTCCTGTTGTCAGAGACAGAGGGAGGGACTGGGAGGGACTGGGCCTGAGTGCAGTGACAGAGGCACAGGCAGGGAAGGTGTGGGCAGAGCTGTTCTGCAGGCAGAGAGAAGCTGGAGAGAGGTGAGACAGATGGGCCTGGCCAAGTGGACTGTGCTGTGTGTGGGGTTCTTGCCCATTGTAGGTAAGTGAAAGGAAGGGGTGATGCCCCCCAGGAACTGAGCGTGCCCCCGTGCTCTGCACGGCTCTGGGGAGCTGTGCTGACCCCTTGCAGCCTGACCTGCTCCCTGGCTCGACCTGTCCCACTACCCCTGTGGAGCACGGTGAGAACAGCCCTCCTCCTCTTCTAGCTGGGAGTTCATCACCTCCATCCCAGCTGCCTCCTCTGCAGGGTGGGGACAGCAGGGCACGGCCCTGCTGCACTCAGATCTTGGGCCAGAACACTTTGCAGTTGGACTGGACACTGCTCATGGGGCACTGCAACCCATCTTGCAAAGCCCAGCTTGAGCATGGCAGCACAGGGCCCAAGCCCCACTTGCCTGTGAGAGGTCTTTGCCTCTCTCATGTGACTTCACAGAAGTTTCAGGGACAGGTTAGGTTTGTTCCTCACCATCTAGGAGTGGTCATGGCATGTTCTCTCTCTCTGCAGCAGTCACTGGCCAGGTGGTCTTGGAGCAACACCCCAGGGAAGTGACTGTGGGAGAGGGAGATAAAGTCACCTTGCAGTGCAGCATGACACGAGGTGTTATGTGGAATTACAACATGTACTGGTACCGTCAGGGCTCACGTGGCACTCTGGAATGGATTTACAGGGAGGGTGATATCTATGGAAAAGGTTTCCAAGGTCACTTTAAAGGATCAGTGGAGAGCTCCGAGAACAGAATCACACTGCGGATCCTGGCAGCAAAGCCAGGGGATGCAGCAACGTATTACTGTGGAGCAAGAATCACCCTGGAGCAGCTCTGCAGCAGAGTGGAACAAAAACTGACTGATGGGAGGACAGATCTCTCAGCTTTTCTTTCCAGCAGCTGCTCCCCAGGGGCTGTTGTCAGGCAATGGCAGGTGCAGGAAACAGACCTCTGGCTTGGTGGCAGTAAAGGCAGTGGAGGGAAGTGTGGTAGAAGGGCTGGTACCATTTATG
>NW_020926356.1:0-595 GCF_003984885.1 Neopelma chrysocephalum
GGGGGCCGGGGCGGGTCTGTGGGGTCGGGCAGAGGCGCCGGCGCTGCCCCGGCGAGGCGGGGCCGGGCAGGAGCGGCCCGAGCGCGGCTCCGCTCGGCTCGGGGGGCGGCTCCCGCGGAGCCCTCGGCCGCGGCCGGGCACGATGTCGGCCGGGCTGGGGCCGTGGCTGCTGGGCTTGGCCTTGGCCTTGGGGCCGGCAGGTGAGAGCCGGGCGGGGAGGGCAGCGAGCCCGGCGCTGGGAAGGAGGGAGCGGGAGAGGAGAGGCGGGAGCAGGGGCAGGAGCAAAGGCAGAGACAAGGGCAGAGGCTGGGACAGGGGCAGAGGCTGGGACAGGGGCAGAGGCTGGGACAGGGGCAGGTGTAGGTGCAGGGTCAGGGGTAGGGGTAGGCTCACTCGGCGGGTAGATCTGCACTCTCAGGAGCAGGCCAGCTCAGCCTCAGGAGGCCGGCTGGGCTTTGTCAGGAGAGAACGGAGCGGTGGCCGCGTCTGTGCCGGGGCGAGGGCGCCGCGGGAGCGTCCTCGGTCCGTGGTCTCTCCGTGACCGATTCCTGCGCTCTCCCCCGCAGGGCTGTGGGCACAGTGGAGGCTGGAGGAG
>NW_020926357.1:0-643 GCF_003984885.1 Neopelma chrysocephalum
TAGGGAACCTGGCATGTCCTACAATGCTGGAGCAGCCCCAAGTGTCCCAGGGCACCACAGCTCTGCCTGGCCCTGCATCCCTCTGCTTCTTTTCCCAGCCTCAAGCCTCCACTCTCAGTGGGCTCCTCTACCCTCTCCAAGTTCCTTTTCCCACCCCTGTCCTGACAATCCCATCCAAAAGGGACCATGTTCTGTTACCCAGGAAAAGAGAGGGGAAGGAATGGATTCAGACAGTCTGTGCAGGGCCACTGTGGAGTGGGCAATGCTCCCCATGGCAGCCAGGATGGTGACAGTGTGTCAGGGCTCACAGGTGTCACATCCTGTGGTCACAGGGAGAGCTCTGGGTTCCTGCTGAGTAGGAGGACACAGGGAGGGAAGTGTCCTGGCTCTGCTGAGCAGCCCCAGCAACCTGGTCCCTGCTGAGTCCTGGGCTGCATTTGCTGCTTGGGGGGTCTGGGAGGGCTTTGAGAGGAAGAGGCAGCTGGAGAAGTGTCATCATGGGGAGGGAGAGGGGTGCTGGGCCAGAGTGGAGGGAGCAGGGTGAGGAGCACTTCTGCCCCGAGGGTGCCCTGTCCAAGTGGAACTGGGATCCTGGGGGTCCCATGTGGGAACAGCAGCTCAGCAGCAGCAAGGGCAGCAGCCC
>NW_020926358.1:0-994 GCF_003984885.1 Neopelma chrysocephalum
GGAGCCAGGCTGCTTAGGAAAGACAGAGCAACAGATGACATTGCTCTGGGTGGCTGCTACAGATCACCTGATCAGGAAGAAGAAGTAGAGAAGGTGTGGAGAGTTGACGTGGTCTGTCCACCGGGTGCCCACCAAAACACTCTCTCAGTCCCCCTCCTCAGCTGGACAGGGGGAAACATTGGAATGAAAGGCTTATGGAGCAAGATAAGGACAAGGAGATGTCCCAGGGCTTCCCATCATGGGCAAACAGATGGACTTGGGGAAATGAATTTAATTTATTGCCAATCAAATTAGAATGGCATAATGAGAAATAAGGACAAATCTAGAAACCTCTCCTCTCCCTGATCATTGCACCGGGATGGGGAATGGGGCTTGCAGTCAGTTCATAACCTCTTTCCTCTGCCACTTCTTCCTTCTCACGCTCTTCCCCTACTTCAGTGTGGAGTCCAACCTGTGGAAGACACTTCTCCAGGAACTCCTCTAATGTGGGTTCTTTCCTCTGGCTGCAGTTCTTCACAAACTCCTCCATCCTGGGTCCTTTGCATGGGGTGCAGTCCTTCCAGAACAAACTGCTGCACTGTGGGTCCCCTGCAGGGCACAGGTCCTGTGAGAAAACCTCCTCTGCCGTGGGCTCCTCACTCCATGGCAGTGCCATTCCTGCCAGGAGCCTTGCTCAGCATGAGCTCTCCAGGGAGTCACAGATCCTTCCAGGACATATCCATTTGCTCCAGTGTGAGCTCCTCTATGGGCTGCAGGGTCAATATCTGCTGTACCATGGTGTGCAGAGGGACAACCTGCACCACCCTGGTCTTCCTCAGGGGCAGCCAGGGAATCTCTGCTCTGGCTTCTGGAGCACCTCCTGGCCCTCCTTCCTCAGGGGCAGTCAGCATGGCTTTGTGAAGTAGAAATCGTGTTCAATCACATTTACAGCCTCCTACCACCAGTCGATGGGCGTTGGTGGATGAGGAGAGAGTGGATGTTGTCTATTCTTCAT
>NW_020926359.1:0-2929 GCF_003984885.1 Neopelma chrysocephalum
ATGGGCGTTGGTGGATGAGGAGAGAGTGGATGTTGTCTATTCTTCATTGTCCTGGTTCTGGCCAGGACAGGATTAATTTTTGCAGTATCCAGGTGGGGGCATGGCCAGGACCCAGAGGTACCACTTTATGTCATTGCTGGGGGTGGAGGGCAAAAGGACTCTTGCGAGGAGCAGGGGATCTTTCTGGTTGAGAAAATGTGGTGGAAGGAGCTGTCTGGTATTGTCTGTTATCATGGATGTTTGTCCATATGAACAATTTCTTACACCTTTTGTAATTAATGGAGTTGCTGCTTCTGTTAATTTTCTTATCTCATTGCTATTTCCAGTAAATTGTACTTACCTCAATATGTGTTCTTTGCCTTTTGAGCCTCCAATTCTCAACTACATCCTGTCACAGCAGGTAGGGGTAGGGGAAGGGGGAGTGAGAGAGAGCAGTGTGGGGTTGTGAAGAGTCTCGGTGGGGGCACTGAATTGAGGAGAACCATTCCTAATCCACGACATTGCTTCAGTTATGCTTTCAGCACTGACTTCCCTGGAAATGTTGTGGACAAAGTCCTTTATTATGGACTAAAAAAGGGCTCAGTGACATGGATTGTGCAAGGGAACATGTTCCTTGCTCCAGACTCTCCCCCTGGACTCTGGGAATTGGGATTCCCGAAGGCCAGTCTGGCTGGTAAAGCCTGAGGTGAATAAGTCATTCAGTACCTGAGCCCTTTTCCATGTCCTGGTCAGCAGATCCCCCTCCCATTCAGCACTGGGTCTGTGTTTTCCCTGGCCTTGTTCATCCAAGCAGCCTCCTGGCTTGTTGACCTGGCTCCTTGCTCATTGGGGAGGAATCCTCTTGAGCTCAACACTGGTGAGACTGTGGACTGCTGTGTCCCCTCCTGGACTTCCCAGGATGAGAAGGACATGAACATATGGGAACAAGTGCAATGAAGGGCCATGAAGACAAGGAAGGGAGCAGCTGATATATGAGGAGAGACTGGGAGAACTAAGTTGGTTTAGCGTAGAGAAGGAAAGGTTGGGGGATGGAATTCATCACTGTGTTTAAGCACCTGAGATTGTGTAATTTCCATTCTCGAGGATATTCAGAACTGAACAGGACAAGGTTGTGGGCATCTACAGTCCCTAACCCCATTAGGCCTCTCGGCCCCACATATTTGCTCCTCAGTCACTGCAGTGGGAGGGGGGAGAAAAACAAAAGGGTGGAGTGGGAAAATGTGTATGTTGACATAAAGGGAGTTTAATACTCAAAGCAAAAGTAGCACACAAAAAACAAACAATGTAAGGAATTCCTTCCTGACCTCCCACTGACAGGGAGGTTTAGCCATTTCTAGGACAACCTTCATCATGCATAATGCTTACTTGGGAAAGACAAAGGACATAATTCCAAACTTTCCCCTTTCCTCCTTTTTTCCCCAGATTTCCTGCATGGCACATTTTCATGGTGTATGAAATATTCCTTAGGCCATTTGTGGTCAGCTGTACAACTGGCAGGCAACAGGAGAAGCAGAGAAGACTTGGTGCAGCCATTGCTAAGTGATTGCTGTGTTATCAACGTGGGTTTGGCACAAAACAGAGCAGCTGCCCAGACAGGCTGCTGTGGAGAAATTTCACTCCCACCAAACCAGAACACCTACACTGGCTCACCCTGGTTCAAGCAGGAGGGTTGAACTAGACCTTTCCCAGAGATCCATTACAAACTCAAAGCTTCTACCATCCCTGCCTCCTCTCCTGCTCCCCCTTCCTTATGCCCTTTCTGGCTCTCCAGAAAGGACAGTGTCAAGTCTGATGACCTGTCAGAGCATTTATGAGAGATCTTTGGACCCTGGAAATGGTTTGGGAGTGCTCTTGAGTACTTGGGTTTCTGACTCGGGGAAGATCTCTAGCCTTTCCTCCTGACCTCGTGCACTGCCAACATACCAACATGTACCCCCCCTGCAATCTCCTGGCAGTGACCTTTGGGTGGCTGGAAGAGGGAAAGGGAAAATTTCTACCAATTTTTTCCCAAATGAATGTTGTCCCCTCCATTCTTATCCTCCTCAGCCTTTAGCCTCCAGCTAAAGGCCATGACCAGCAATAGACCTCTCAGGCTACAGGATGCAGCCAATCCATCAGTCAAATGAGAATGCACGTTTTCCAAAGCCAGGCTCAGGAGTTGTGTACAGAGTTGTAGAACCCTGCCACATGTGCCTGTACCTGTGTCTTGCAGAAGAATAACACGCCTTAAGTTCTATCCGAAGACCACACACCACAAATACAGAAAACTGCAGAAATACAGGAAACAAACCCATGCTCAGTAGCTCTTCTCACTCCTCTGTGTACCTCTGGTTTACCCACCCCAAACTTCTTTTGTATCACTTGCATGTTTCTCTTTTCCTTTCCAGCTTTGAAACTTGCAGCCAAAGGAGGACAGAGAATTTTCCTCAACACTCCTGTACCACAAGCTGTTTCTGGAAGTCCTCAGGGGAGCAGCTGAGAAAGGCAAGATGAAAACTGCAATATTCTTCTTGCTTAGAAGAATGAACAGTGCCTGAGACTATGAGCTCTTACCTTAGAGTTGGTTTGTCCTGAACACCCACCCAAAGGCAGCTCCACCCAGCATAGAATACCCCACAACAACAACAACAAAAAAATAGAAGATCTATCCCTCAATGAAACCAGACATTTAACCGTGGCCAGAAATGCAATCACCCAGAATCGAGAAGGGGAGAGACAAGAGAACACTGTCTCAATTGAAAGGGAGCTACAGCGACCATCTAGACCAACTGCCTGACCACTTCAGAGCTGAACCAAAGTTTAAGAATGTTTCAGAGGACATTGTCCAAATGCCTCTTAAACGCTGACAGGGAGCAGCTCAGCAGCATCAAGGGCAGCAGCCCGGGGGAAGGACAATGTGCCGCCCTCCCAGGGGAGCTCCAAAGTCCCA
>NW_020926360.1:0-3304 GCF_003984885.1 Neopelma chrysocephalum
CAGTGGAGGGAAGTGTGGTAGAAGGGCTGGTACCATTTATGATGCAGGAGGATCTTTTCTGGGAACTCAAGGGACTGTTTGAGCAAGTGCAGTTTTAGTGCACTTTGCCTGAGCTCCTCTCCAGCACAGCCCCATTTTTCCTCTGTGGCTTGGCCACAGAGCCATGGGATCATGGGAGATGTGTTGTGGTATCTTCCAGTTCTGTAGAGGATGGAGCCAGGCTGTTTAGGAAAGACAGAGCAACAGATGACATTGCTCTGGGTGGCTGCTACAGATCACCTGATCAGGAAGAAGTAGAGAGGGTGTGGTGGGTTGACATCATCTGTCCACCAGGTGCCCACCAAAACACTCTCTCAGTCCCCCTCCACAACTGAGCAGGCGGAAAGTTTACCCAGAAGGGTCAAGATCAGGACAGGGAGCTGTCCCAGCAATTCCCATTATGGGCAAAGGTATGGACATGGGGATATGAATTTCATTTATTGTCAATAAAATTAAAGATGGATAATGAGAAATAAGGACAAAGCTAGAAACATCCCCTCACCCTGATCAGTGCACTGGGATGGGGAATGGGGCTTTCAGTCAGTTGATAACACATTTTCTCCCCTCTGAACTACTGATACTCATCCAGAGTAATGGATCTCTGCAAAAGGTCTCATTCAATCCTCCTGCTTAAAGCAGGGTCAACCAGCAAAGGTGTGCTGGTCTGGTTTGGTGGGCATTAAATTTCTCTGTAGCAGCCTGTCTGGGCAGCTGCTCTGTTTTGTGCCAAACCCATGCTGATAACACAGCATCATGGCTGGGCTTCACGAACGAAGATTTGGGAAGGGCTCCTGTCCACATTTGTTACAAGCACACTGGTGGCTAAAAAGGCCAATACAAGATAGACACGTCTAATTGCAAAAGGCACAGCAGAAAGACTACTTAGGGGGTATATTCTTCAAGGCACAATTCTTTCTGCGTTGTCTTTTCTCCTCAAGGGTGATCCTGTGTGCTTTCTCAAAAGCATCAGCAGCGTTATACATGGTGTGTCTCCAGGCCTCCCGGTTGGAGGCCAGAGTAGACCAGTTATGGTGATCAATATGCCCAAGGCTGAGATGTTGTTTCAGGGAGTCCTTGTATCTTTTCTTTGGGGCTCCTCTCTTGTGGCAGCTGGTGGTAAGTTCACCATAAAGCAGGATCTTAGGGAGGCAGTGGTTGGTCCTTCATCCTGGAGACGTGCCCTGCCCAACTCAGCTGTGTTCTCAGTAACATGGCCTCAATACTTGTGACTGCTGCTTGTTCTAGAACAGATGTATTGGTCACATAGTCTGACCAGTGGATGTTTAGGATTGTACGGAGGCAGCGTTGATGGAGCGTTCTAGGAGTCGCAGGTGGTGGTGGTAGATGACCCATGATTCGGAACCATATAAAAGAGTTGACAGCACAATGGCTCTGTAAACACTGATCTTTGTATTTTTCTTCAAGTGTTTATTACACCAAACTCTTTTATGAAGCTTTCCAAAAGCTCTCTATGCCTTTGCTAACCTGTTGTCTATCTCCCTGTCAATCTCACCATCCGAGGAGATGAGGCTGCCCAGGTAATTAAACTGCTGGACTGATTTGAGCTCTGATTTGCCAATGGTGATATGGGGATGATGGAAGACTTCCTGAGGTGCAGGTTGACAGAGAACTTCTGTCTTCTTTAAGCTGACTTCCAGCCCAAAGACCTCAGCAGCATCTGCAAAGCAGGATGTTAAACGCTGCAGAGCTGCTGCTGTGTGGGCAACAAGGGCAGCGGTGTCATCATAAAGCAGCTCCCGGACTGGTGGTTTAAGGTGGTTTAAGATCTTAGTGTGGGCCTTCAGTCACCTTAGGTTGAATAGGCTTCCATCAGTACGATATCGAATGTAGATACCATCCTGATCATCGAGGTCTGCCGTGGTCCTTTGGAGCATCCTGTTGAAAAAGATTGTAAATAGGGTTGGTGCGAGAACGCAGCCTTGTTTCACACCACTGGTTATTAGAAAGGGCTCAGAAAGTGCATCACCATATCTGACTTGGCCGTGCTGATCCTCAGGGAGTGAGATGATCATTTTAAGAAACTTGGGGGGACAACCTAAACGTTCCAAAATCTGCCATAGACCTTTTCTGCTCACAGTATCAAAAGCCTTGGTGAGATCAACAAAGGTTACATAGAGACCTTTATTCTGTTCCCTACACTTCTCTTGCAGTTGTCTGAGAACAAATCCCATGTCTGTGGTGCTCCTGTTGGCTCTGAAACCACACGGACTTTCAGGTAGAATTCCTTCTGCTATAGCAGGTATTAATCTGTTCAAAAGTATTCTTGCCAGGATTTTACCATCAATGGAGAGCAGAGTAATACCACAGTAATTTGAACAGTCTGATTTAACTCCTTTCTTCTTATACAAGGTGATGATGACTGCATCACCAAGGTCTGATGGGAGTTCGCCTAGTTCCCAACAGTGCACCACAAACTCATGGAATTTAGCATGGAGTGCAAGGCCCCCATGTTTCCAGACTTCAGGTGGAATTCCATCAACCCCAGCTGCCTTGCCGATTTTCACCTGCTGTATGGCCTTGAGGGTTTCTCCCAAAGTGGGGGCAATATCCAATTCATTCTTCACCGTTTGTTGTGAGATGGACTGAATTGTTTTGTTGTTTGTTTGTTTTTATTAAATAATCTGCTGGTTCTGGCTGGAGTGGAGTTAATTTTCTTCATAGTACCTAGAATGGGACTATATTTTGAATTTGTGCTGGAAACCGTGTTGATAATTCAGGGGTGTTTTAGTTATTGCTGAGCAGTGCTGACAGAGAGTCAAGGCCTCCTCTGCTCCCCCTACCACCCACCAGGGAGTAGCTGTGGGTGCACAAAATTTGAGAGGGAGCACAGCTGGTTCAGCTGACCCCAACTGACCAAAGGGGTATTCCAGACCATATCACATCATGCTCAGCATTTAAAGATGGGGGAAGAAGAAGGAAGAGGGGGGACATTGAGTGATGGCATTTGCATTTCCATGTAACTGTTGTGCTTTTCTGGAGTAGGCTGAACTCTTGAGTGTTGATGGAAGTATTGAATGAATTCTTTGCTTTGCTTTGCTTGTACTCACAGTGTTTACTTTATTTATTAAACAGTTGAGTTCTTTATTAAAGTCATGAATTTTCTCATTTTTACTGTTTCAATTCTCTCTCCCATCCAACCAGGGGGAAAGGAGAAAGCAGCTGTGTGGTGCTGAGTTGCCATCTCTGGTGAAACCATAACAAAGAAACAAATGAGCATTGAATGAGTTAAAATTTTAACATGGAA
>NW_020926361.1:0-2214 GCF_003984885.1 Neopelma chrysocephalum
GCGCTCTCCCCCGCAGGGCTGTGGGCACAGTGGAGGCTGGAGGAGACCGGCGGAGGGCACCGAGCGCCCGGGGAGTCCGTGCTCCTCTCCTGCCGCGGGTCCGGCTTCACCTTCGAGAATCATTATGTTCGCTGGTACCGTCAGGCACCCGGAGTGGGGGTCGAGTGGGTGTCCTGGATAAGCCATTATTCATCACAGATTCAGTTTGGACCAGCAGTGGAGGGTCGAGCCACAGCCTCCCGGGACAATTCCCGCTCTGAGGCATCTCTCAGCTTGCACCTCCTGCACGCTGGGGACTGTGCCCGCTACTTCTGTGCTGTTTGCACAGAGACACGAAATCGGCTGAGCTTGAACACAAACCACCCGTCAGTGTCCCAGCCTCGGAGCTGGAAGGGGCTGTGTCCCACAGATGTGCAGGGTTGCTCCCAAAGAGTCCTGTAGTCACAGTATAAAATTTTCAAATGTTTGATTGTACCTTTTGCTGTCCCCTAATGAGCTCTAACCCTTCTGCTTGTCTTCTCCTCAATTTTCAAGTCAGCTCATCTCTCGCCTCCCAAACTGCTTCACCTGGAGAAACCACTTTTCCTGTTTCCCTTGGTTCCCAGTATTATGGGTTCCCAGTGCAAACAGTGAGGTGTGTGAACAGCCCTGCTGTGGTTTTGGGCACGGCTCATGTTCACTCAGTGCAGCCCACGAGTTTTGCTCCCTAAGGGGTGAGAAGAGGAAATGGGGAAATTCTAGATGGTCATTTGGGAGCTCAGTGGAAGATTACAGAACCCTGTGTTTCTTTACCAGATCTGAGATTCTAAAGGGAGCAAGGTTTTGCAGCTGCTGGATCCTGGACATGACAGGCAGAAACCCAGTGATGTGGTGGAGCAGTTTAAGTGACTGCTTAAGCTGTTCCTGTCTGTTCATTCTTGTCTCCTGGGGTTGCAGGTGGCCTTTCCCGAGTGCAGACAAAGGCCTCAGGCCCCACAGGAGGGAAGATGTCAGAGTCTGTCTGGCTTACCTGTCACATCTCTGGTGTCCCCATCACCGACAGCAGCTACGCGTGGGACTGGATCCGGCAGACTCCTGGCAAAGAGCTGCAGCACATAGTGCTGCAATATCCTTTCACTGGGCTCCAGCACGTGGCTTCATCCTTCCAGACCCGAGTCACCAGCTCTGCAGACCCCTCCAGGAACCAGCTGTTGCTGGAAGTGCTCTCACCAACAGCTGCAGACACGGCCACCTATTTCTGCAGCACTCGAGAACTTGAAAAGGGCACAGTGCTTGAAACACAGGCAGGGCCAGGGCAGAACTGGAAGGAGGGGCTTTAATCCAGTGGGGTCTTTTGGGGTTGTTGCAAGGCAAGACTCTTCCCAGACTTCTCAAGACTAGTCTAGTCTGTCTTTTCCCAGAAACAGATGCAATAGTAGCAATAACAGCAGCAGTCTCCCACAAGCACACCCCAAACCATGAACATGTTGTTAACTTATCACTTCCTTCTCAGTATCTCCCACAGGCAGAAAGAGCCAGGGAAACAGGGTATTTGGGGATTTTTGTTTGTTTGTTTGTTTGTTTGTTTGTTTGTTTGTTTTTATTAAATAATGTGCTGGTTCTGGCTGGAGTAGAGTTAATTTTCTTCATAGTACCTAGAATGGGACTATATTTTGAATTTGTGCTGGAAACCGTGTTGATAATTCAGGGGTGTTTTAGTTATTGCTGAGCAGTGCTGACAGACAGTCAAGGCCTCCTCTGCTCCTCCTACTACCCACCAGGGAGTAGCTGTGGGTGCACAAAATTTGAGAGGGAGCACAGCTGGTTCAGCTGACCCCAACTGACCAAAGGGGTATTCCAGACCATATCACATCATGCTCAGCATTTAAAGATGGGGGAAGAAGAAGGAAGAGGGGGGACATTGAGTGATGGCATTTGCATTTCCATG
Organism: Neopelma chrysocephalum; assembly: GCF_003984885.1. Classification (NCBI taxonomy): domain Eukaryota; kingdom Metazoa; phylum Chordata; class Aves; order Passeriformes; family Pipridae; genus Neopelma; species Neopelma chrysocephalum. The sequence goes on from NW_020926361.1 coordinate 1,928, forward strand.
TAACTGTTGTGCTTTTCTGGAGTAGGCTGAACTCTTGGGTGTTGATGGAAGTATTGAATGAATTCTTTGCTTTGCTTTGCTTGTACTCACAGTGTTTACTTTATTTATTAAACAGTTGAGTTCTTTATTAAAGCCATGAATTTTCTCATTTTTACTGTTTCAATTCTCTCTCCCATCCAACCAGGGGGAAAGGAGAAAGCAGCTGTGTGGTGCTGAGTTTCCATTTGTGGTGAAACCATGACAAAGAAACAAATGAGCATTGAATGAGTTAAAATTTTAACATGGAA
>NW_020926362.1:0-1705 GCF_003984885.1 Neopelma chrysocephalum
GCGCTCTCCCCCGCAGGGCTGTGGGCACAGTGGAGGCTGGAGGAGACTGGCGGAGGGTACCCAGCTCCCGGAGAGTCCGTGCTCCTCTCCTGCCGCGGGTCCGGATTCAACTTTGGGCTTTATATCGTTTACTGGTACCGTCAGGCACCCGGAGGCAGACCCGAGTGGGTGTCCGTCATCAACCCCGATTCCTCTGTCAATCGAAACGGGCCAGCAGTGCAGGATCGGGCCTCAGCCTCCAGGGACAATTCCCAGTCCAAGTCATCCCTGTCCTTGAGGGCCCTGCAGCCCCGGGACTCTGCCCGATACTTCTGTGCTGTTCCCACGAGGACAGGAAACCCAGCTGAGCTTTAACACAAACCTGCTGGGGGCCTGGTGTAGGGTCCATGGCATTTAGAGATGGAGAATTTTGAGGTGGTTCAGTGCTGTTCCCAAGGAATCAGGGGCCATCACTGTTCTCTGCAGGCAGTTTTGGCCTTTCTTCCAGAGCTTCTTTCCCCAGAATGGTGAATGGCATATCCTGAGTCCCAAATACAATGTTTTATTCCATAGAAGTTGTTCAAAGTGCTTCTGTCACCCAGCCAGCCTGGTCACTCTGCCTGGCTCCAGCCCCTCTATGCCTTCCTTTGATTCCCTTCTTCTGGGGGGATCCATGGGGCACCCGAAGCACTTGAACTTTAACAACACCTTTGCCTGCTTCCTTTGACCTTTTTGTGGGCCATCTCCTGGCACCAGGAAGAGCAAAGTAGTGATGGAACAGGCCTGCTCTTGTTTCAGGTGCATTTCGGGGTGATGAGATCCAACCAACAAGGTCTGCAGTGTGGTGGCCAGCAGGGAATACTGGGACCTTAAGATGCACTTACAGCTCCAACGCCTCCTACATTTATGTGGCCTGGTATCAGGCCCCGGGGGACCCCTGCAGTACTTGCAGTGCCAGGGCCATGGAGGCTCCTACAGCCACACAGCCCCTTTTGCCCACAGGAGTTTTTCCTGCCAGGCTGACAAGAGCTCTGGGACACTGAGCATCACTGGGCTGGAGCAGGGGGACAGCACATCTTATTACTGCAGCCTGGAGGCACCACAGCGAGAGGCACCTGGGGTGTGCCTGAACAACATCAGCTTCCTTCCCTGCTGCCTCCCCTCCTACGTGCTCAGGTGGGACACAGCCCCTGCAAGGAGGGAGTCAGTGAGTGGGCTGTGCCTGCAGTCAGAGAAATGGGGTCTCATTGTGCCTGGGTGCTCTCAGTGGAGAGGAGGGGAGGGGAGGGCAGGGGAGAGGCAAGAGAAGAGAATTTCAATTGAAAGGGAGCTACAATGACCATCTAGTCCAACTGCCTGACTACTTTCAGATTTGAACTAAAGTAAAAGCATGTTTCAAAAGAAATTGTCCAAATACCTCTTAAACACTGACAGGCTTGGGGCATTGACCACCTCTTCAAGGTGCCTCTTCCAATGTTTTACCAATCTCTGATTAATGAAATGCTTCCTAATATCCCACCTAAACTTCTCCTGGTGCATCTCTAAACCATTCCCACATCACTGTGTAACATGGAGAACCTCCCTCTCCACTTCCCCTCCTCAGGAAGCTGAGAAGGTTGAGGGAACTCCTCATATTTCTTTCCTCCAAGATAAACAAATCCTTCATGGCCTTGGGACCATAGGGAACCTGGCATGTCCTACAATGCTGGAGCAGCCCCAAGTGTCC
>NW_020926363.1:0-2262 GCF_003984885.1 Neopelma chrysocephalum
ATGGGCGTTGGTGGATGAGGAGAGAGTGGATGTTGTCTATTCTTCATGTAGTTACGCTTTCAGCACTGACTTTTCTGGAAATGTTGTGGACAAAGTCCTTTATTATGGACTAGGAAAAGGCTCAGTGTCATGGATTGTGCAAGGGAACATGTTCCTTGCTCCAGACTCTCCCCCTGGACTCTGGGAACTGGGATTCCTGAAGGCTGGTCTGGCTGGTAAAGCCTGAGGTGAATAAGTAATTCAGTACCTGAGCCCTTTTCCATGTTGTTGTGGTTTAGGAATAGTACTCCCCAATTCATTGCCCCCCACCAAGACTCTCCCAAATCAGATGCCACCTGCTTACTCCCCCGGCTTCCCCTCCCCCTTCCTGCTCCTGGAATGGAGCTGAGAATTGGAGACACAAAAGCTGAAAATTATGGGTTGAGATAAGAACAATTTACTGGAAACAGCAATGAGATAAGAAAACAGGAATATCGACAGTATTCGTATAAATTAGTATGAGACAAAGAAACAATGTGCATGGAGTAAAACAGTGTCAGACCATTTTGCCCCTACTGTCTTTGCCCACACCTCCACCTCACCATCACTCTCCCCTGGAAATGAGAGAGGGAATCCCTTATTCCAGTCCTGGAACTTGAGATGGTACAGAATAAGAGTAGGGACTGGCCATGCCCCCTCCCAGCTACTGTAAAAAATTAACCCTGTCCTGGCTGAAACTCAGACACATGTCCTGGTCAGCAGATCCCCCTCCCGTTCAGCACTGGGTCTGCGTTTTCCCTGGCCTTGTTCATCCAAGCAGCCTCCTGGCATGTTGACCTGGCTCCTTGCTCATTGGGGAGGAATCCTCTTGAGCTCAACACTGGTGAGACTGTGGACTGCTGTGTCTCCTCCTGGACTTCCCAGGATGAGAAGGACATGGACATATGGGAACAAGTGCAATGAAGGGCCATGAAGACAAGGAAGGGAGCAGCTGATATATGAGGAGAGACTGGGACTAGTGGGTTGGTTTAGCGTAGATAAGAAGTTGCTGTGGGAGAAATGTTTTCACTTGTACCCCCAGAGATCCTCCATCAGTGGTCTTTGGGTGGCTGTGAGGGGGAAAGGGAGAGCTTCTTCTTATCATTTCCTGATTGAATTTCCTCCCATGCTCTGTGCCCAGGACCGCAGCCTCCAGCAATAAGCGACAGCCAGCAATAGACCTCTCAGGTGCCAGGCAACTGGTCAAATGAGAATGTTCTTTCCCATCTTTCCAAAGCCATGTGCTTAGCTAAATTATAAAAAATAACTTCTCTTGGTACTTCTACGCTAAGAATCCTTGCCTCCCTCCTCAGGTGGCCTGTAACTGACAGATATTGCAAAGTAAGTTTTCCCCTTGCTGGGGCAAGATGTAAATGGGCCTGTCAGTGAGTCTTTCACAGGATCACAGAGAGGGTGAATTTGGAAGATGCCTCGTTAATACAAGGAGGGCTTAAAAAAAAGATGGGGAATTTTTAACACAGTCTGCAAGGACAGGACAAGGGGTGACAGTTTTAGACAAAAAGAGGGTAGATTCAGACAAGATACACGGCAGAAAATTTTTATAATGACGATGATGGAACAAGTTGCCCTCAGAAATTGTATCTGTTTCAACCATGAAACAAATAGGGTGGGGCTTGATCAAGTTGATGAAGATTGGCCTGACCAGATTGAAGATGTCCCTGATCATTGCAGGAGGGTTGAACTAGATGACCTTGAAATTCCACTTCCAACCCAAACTACTCTATGATTCTAAACCGCTTTATACTTCTATACATTGAGGAGGGAACATCTCCCCCTCCCCAACCCCCATCTTTTTCTTCTCCAGGGTAAACAATCCCAGCTCCCTTGGCCTTTTGTCATGCACGAAGTACTCCAGTCCCATAATCATCTTCATGGCCCTTCGTGGGCCTCTCCCCAGTAGATCCATCTCCCTAGTAGGGGGAGTCACGATGTGTCCCCAGTACTCCATGTGTGGCCTCAGCACTGCTGAGTAGAGAGGACCCATCAGCTCCCTGACCTGCTGGCAGTAGTCTGTGTAGCGCAGCCCAGGATCCCAGCGACCTTCTGTGCTCCAAAGGCAAATTTCTGGGCAAGTTGTCCACAAGAACACTCGGTCCTTTCCTGACAATGTGTTCTCCATCTGCGCAGCGCTGCTTTGTGTCCGCGGCATCCCCGTGCTCGCCCCTTCTCGTGCCCCGGGGGCCGGGGCGGGTCTGTGGGGTCGGGCAGAGGCGCCGGCGCTGC
>NW_020926364.1:0-2093 GCF_003984885.1 Neopelma chrysocephalum
CTGCGCTCTCCCCCGCAGGGCTGTGGGCACAGTGGAGGCTGGAGGAGGCCGGCGGGGGGCTGCGAGCTCCCAGGGAGTCTGTGCTCCTGTCCTGCCGCGGGTCCGGATTCAACTTTGGAGATTATGATGTTTGGTGGTACCGTCAGGCACCCTGAGGCAGCCTCGAGTGTGTGTCCTTTATCGACTCCTGGGACCGTATAATGAACAACAGGGCAGCAGTGCAGGATCGGGCCACAGCCTCCAGGGACAATTCCCAGTCCAAGTCATCCCTGTCCCTGCTGACCCTGCACCCCCAGGACTCGATACTTCTGTGCCCTTCACACGGGACAGGAAACCCAACTGAGCTTTAACACAAACCTGCTGGGGCCTGGCACAGGGTGTGTCAGATGAAGCTAAGGTGAGAGTTCCCTGGGACCAGGAGCAGAGGGGTCTCAGGGCTGTTCCCAAGGATTCAGGTGCCATCACTGTGCACCACAGGTGTTCCTGGCCTTCACTGCACACTGCAGGGATACTTATTTATTGCCAATCTAACTAAGAGTAGAATGGTGAGTCACTTAAAAATGCCTTGCCACCACTTTATCCCTGTTTCTTCCCAGGCTCACTCTTAATTCTTCATTCCTGAATTCTCTACTTCTTCTCCCCCAAAAACTAAGGGCAGTGGGGAATGGGATGTGGGGTAATTTTTAAATATTTAATCACTAGTCTTCATCTCTACTGCTCCTTCTTCCCACAGTCTGCAATTCTTCACAAGTGACTCCACTGTGGTTCCTTCACAAGGGCTGCAGTTCTGAATCAACCCACTCCAACCTGGATTCCCCACAGGCTCCACTTCCCCAGAGTCGTGACCAAACAGCTCATGAAGATTTCCAAGCATGGAGACTCCACAGTGTGCCTGGACAACCTGTTCCAGTGCTTGGTCACCCTCACACTGTGAAAAAGTGTTTCCTGAGGTTCAGAGAGAATCTTCTGTGATTTTGTGTTTGTGCCCATTGCCCCTTATCTTGTTACTGGGCACCCTTAAGAAGAGGCCTGGCCACATCTCCACCATTTCCTTTCCCTCCTGTTGTGGGTTAAGCTGAGGCAGGAAGCCCTGTAGAGCTGCTCACACACTGTCCCCTCAGAGGGATGTGGAAGAGTCAGAAGGGTAAAAGAGACAAAACTCATGGGTTGAAATCAAGATAGTTTAACAGGTGAAAAAAACCCCACTTGCATAAGCCAAGCAAAATAAAGAATTTATTCCCTTCTTCCCCATTGACAGAAAGGTGTTCAGCCATTTGCAGGAAAGCCAGACTTCCTCATGCTGAATGATTACTTGGGAAGACAAAGTCTGTAGCTCAAAACACCCCACTATCCCCTTTCTATCCATGAGTTTTCTTTCCTAGAATAATGTGTTACAGTGTAGAATAATCCTTTGCTCAGTTGGCATCCAATATGCTGCTGTGTCCCATCCCAGCTTATTGCCCACCCCCAGCCTACTCAGTGGTGAGGCAGCGAGAGAAACAAGAGGCCTCTGAGCACTGTTGAGCTGATTTTGGCTGAGGTAGAATCCTCCTGCATGTTCCTGTGGGACACAGCCCCTGCAAGGGGGGAGTCAGTGAGTGGGCTGTGCCTGAGGTCAGAGAAATGGGGTCTCATTGTGCCTGGGTGCTCTCAGTGGAGAGGAGGGGAGGGGAGAGAGAAAAGACTGTTTCAGTTCAAAGGGAGACACAACAACCATCTTTTCCAAATGCTTGATGAGCTCAGGCATGAATGAAAGGTAAAAGCATGTGGTTGTACTGCCTGGGTGTTGTCCAAATGCCTTTAACACACTGTCAGGCTTGGGGCATTGATCACATATCCAGGATATTTGTTCTGTTTGACCACTCTCAGGAAAGAAAAGCATAAACCTCCTTGGTGCAGCTCTGAACCATCCCCACACAACTTACCTCTGTGTACCAGGGGGAAACTCTCTCTACCACCCCTCCTCAGGAAGCTGAGAGAAGGATGAGCGAGCCACTCAGCCTCCTTTTCTCCAAATTAGACAAATCCTCCATGAGCTTCTGGCTGTAGGGAACCTGGCATGTCCTACAATGCTGGAGCAGCCCCAAGTGTCC
>NW_020926365.1:0-604 GCF_003984885.1 Neopelma chrysocephalum
TGTGCAAGTTTGGAGCTGGCTTCCTGCCAAGTCTCCGAAACTCGACAACAGGGTCTCCTTCCCAGAGAGGGAAGGAAAAAAAAAACGAAAAAAAACAGGCAGCCAAAGTTCTAGCAAAAATATATATATTTTACATATAAAACAGAGATATACAATGAGAATTATATATATGAATCTATGACCCCAAATAGCTTCCCGAAGGGAAGAGGGGGAAGGGAGAAGGGAAAAGGATAAAATAGGGTGAAAAGGGACAAAAAATAAAACAGATCCACACAATCTAAAAACCCGGTAACCAGAATTGGCAAGAGCTCACCACTTCCCTTGAAAAGAAAGCAGGACGTCTGGACGCGGCCCAGCACTTCCCCCTCACACGTGGCCGACAACAGCAGTTACTGTAGGCCTCAGCTTCAGATAAGCCAGACCCAGACAGGGACCACCGTTCTCCAACCTCGCCGGAAGAGAAGAGCGCGAGCTCTCTTATCAACGCCTTATTTATACCCTAGGTTACGTAAAGGAATAGCATGGAATACTTCCTTGGTCACTTTCCTAGTTCCTTCCTGGTTACAAGCTGGTCTCCAGGAAGGCCTAGACTGAAACCATCACA
>NW_020926366.1:0-6680 GCF_003984885.1 Neopelma chrysocephalum
CTGGTTACAAGCTGGTCTCCAGGAAGGCCTAGACTGAAACCATCACATTCTCCACCCCTTATTCCATACTATTTCTTTACGTAACACCTATATATTGCGTTTGTCTCTATACCGCGCATATACATATATACATATATAGTCCATGTTTATTTTTTCTCGAAGGCTGTTGTCTGTCGTTGACGAACAGCACCAACAGCAGCTCGGTTTGGGTTCTTGGCCCTTTCGTCATAATCACAGTTCTGGTTTAGGGCTGGCTCATTGGTTTGGGCTGTGTCATCATCGGCCATCCTTGGATACACGTATCGGCTTTGTTCAGGTCTTTTTCGTCTGGTGTCTGGTCTCCTGTAAAATACAACTCAAGGCACAGAATTAGTTTTTCCCCAGGGTTAGGCTTCCTTGGGGCACACATTGGATCTCTCCATCCTTCCTCATAACCCACCAGGTATATCCGGGCCCTTGAGCGAAAACAATCCCACGAATGGGTTTGTCTTGGCCTGAGGGAGGATTGATCCAAACGGCCTTACCTAACATACCTTTTAGATGGATCGCTGGAACTTTGTCTCCATCTACAGTGTGGAGGGACTCTGCTTGGGCAGGACCAGCTCGGTTGACAGAGCCTCGGGTGTTGACTAGCCAGGTGGCCTTGGCTAAGTTCTTGTCCCAATTTTTGTAAGTTCCCCCACCTAGTGCCTTTAGAGTCGTTTTCAACAGTCCATTACATCTTTCTACTTTTCCTGCAGCAGGTGCATGATATGGAATGTGATATACCCATTCAATACCATGCTCCTGTGCCCAAGTGGCCACTAGACTGTTTTTGAAATGAGTCCCATTGTCTGACTCAATTCGCTCTGGAGTGCCATGTCTCCACAGGACCTGCTTCTCAAGGCCTAGGATGGTGTTTCGGGCTGTTGCATGCGGTACCGAATATGTTTCCAACCATCCTGTGGTTGCTTCCACCATGGTAAGCACATAGCGTTTACCTTGGCGAGTCTGTGGCAATGTGATATAATCCACCTGCCATGCCTCTCCATACTTATACTTCTCCCAACGTCCACCATACCACAGGGGCTTCAACCTCTTTGCCTGCTTAATAGCAGCACAGGTTTCACAGTCACGGATAACTTGAGAGATGATATCTTTCGCTAAATCCACCCCTCGGTCTCGTGCCCATCTATGAGTGCCATCTCGGCCCTGATGACCCGAAGCATCATGGGCCCATCGAGCTAGGAACAACTCTCCCTTCTGCTGCCAGTCTAGGTCTGCTTGCGAGACCTTGACCTGTGCAGCTCGGTCTGCCTGTTCGTTATTAGCATGTTCCTCATTAGCTCGCTTCTTGGACACATGGGCATCCACATGGCGGACTCTTACATCTAGTGTCTTCACTCTGGCAGCTATGTCTTGCCACAGATCAGCAGCCCAGATGGGTTTCCCTCTACGCCTCCAATTCATCTTTTTCCACCGGTCTAGCCATCCCCATAGGGCATTGGCTATCATCCACGAATCGGTGTACAGGTAGAGCCTTGGCCATCCTTCTCTCTCTGCGATATCTAGGGCCAATTGGACCGCTTTGAGTTCCGCAAACTGACTCGATTCGCCTTTACCTTCAGTGGCTTCCGACACTCGTCGGGTGGGACTCCAAACAGCTGCTTTCCACTTCCGGCTCCTCCCTACAATACGGCAGGAACCATCGGTGAAAAGGGCATAGCGTCTTTCTTCATCTGGCAGCTTATCATATGGCAGAGCTTCTTCAGCTCGACTCACTGGCTCTTCTTCTTCTTCTGCCAGACTGAAGTTCCCACCTTCAGGCCAATTGGTTATGATTTCCAAAATGCCAGGGCGATTCGAGTTCCCGATTCGGACACGTTGCGTAATCAAAGCAATCCACTTACTCCACGTGGCATCGGTGGCGTGATGCGTAGAGGGCACCTTCCCTTTGAACATCCAGCTCAACACTGGCAGTCGGGGTGCCAGGAAGAGCTGTGCTTCGGTACCAATTACCTCTGAAGCTGCTCGTATGCCTTCATACGCCGCTAAGATTTCCTTCTCCACAGGGGTGTAATTGGCTTCAGAACCTCTGTAGCTTCGGCTCCAGAAACCCAGTGGTCGCCCTCGTGTCTCGCCAGGCACCTTTTGCCAGAGGCTCCAGGAGGGACCTTTATCTCCAGCTGCAGTGTAGAGCACATTCCTTACATCTGGTCCCGTCCTGACTGGTCCAAGAGCCACGGCATGTGCAATCTCTTGCTTGATCTGTTTGAATGCCTGCTGCTGTTCAGGACCCCATTGGAAATTGTTCTTCTTACGGGTCACAAAGTAAAGAGGGCTCACAATCTGGCTGTACTCTGGGATATGCATCCTCCAAAAGCCTATTGCTCCCAGAAAAGCTTGGGTTTCTTTCTTGTTTGTGGGCGGAGCCATTGCTACAATCTTGTTGATTACGTCTGTTGGTATCTGACGTCGTCCATCTTGCCATTTCACCCCTAGGAATTGGATCTCTCGAGCAGGTCCCTTGACCTTGCTCTTCTTGATGGCGAAACCAGCATCGAGGAGAATCTGAATGATCTTCTGTCCTTTCTTGAACACTTCTTCTGCTGTGTCCCCCCATACAATGATGTCATCAATGTATTGGATATGTTCTGGAGCCTTACCCTTTTCTAGCGTGGCCTGAATCAGTCCATGGCAGATGGTTGGACTGTGCTTCCACCCCTGGGGCAGTCGATTCCAGGTATATTGAACGCCCCTCCAGGTGAAAGCAAACTGTGGCCTGCACTCTGCTGCTAAGGGAATGGAGAAAAATGCATTTGCGATGTCAATGGTGGCGTACCACTTTGCTGTCTTGGACTCTTGCTCATACTGGAGCTCCAACATGTCTGGTACAGCAGCGCTCAATGGCGGCGTGACTTCATTCAAGCCACGATAGTCCACGGTTAATCTCCATTCACCATCAGACTTACGTACAGGCCAGATGGGGCTGTTGAAGGGTGAATGGGTTCTGCTGACCACTCCTTGGCTCTCCAACTTTCGGATCATCTTGTGGATGGGGATCACAGCATCTCGATTCGTCCGATACTGTCGTCTGTGTACGGTTGTTGTGGCTATTGGCACTTCTTGATCTTTAACTCGCAGTAGTCCTACAATGGAAGGGTCTTCTGAGAGGCCAGGAAGGGCAGACAATTGCTTGGACTCTTCTTCAATTACCGTGGCTACTCCAAAAGCCCACCGGTACCCTTTCGGGTCCTTGAAGTATCCTCTTCTCAGATAGTCCATGCCAAGAATGCAAGGGGCTTCTGGCCCCGTCACAATGGAATGCTTTTCCCATTGGTCTCCTGTCAAGCTCATGTCAGCCTCCACCACTGACAACTCTTGAGACCCTCCTGTCACTCCAGAAATTGAAACAGTCTCGGTACTCTTATGCTCCGAAGGCATTAAAGTACACTGGGCTCCAGTATCTATCAAGGCCCGGTATCTCTGAGGATCCGATGTGCCAGGCCATCGAACCCACACAGCCCAGTAAACTCGGTTATCTTCTTGGTCCCTTTCCTTCTCCTGGCAGAAGGCAGGGCCCCTCTACTGGTCTTGATCAGAGCATTCATCGTCGGACTTTGACTTCTTAGAGGCCTTTTTGCCATCGTCAAAGCGGACCTCCATCTTTTTGTGCTTTGGCGATCGCAGTTTCTTTTCTAAGAAGTCTGCATCTACTACGTAGACAACTTTCTTGTCCGTGTCCTTTTGCTTCAGCTCTCTCACTCTAGCTTCAAGCTTGGAAGTGGGTTCACCGTCCCACTTCTTCATGTTTTCTCCTTTACTACGAAGGTATGTCCATAATTGGTTACGTGACCGACGCTTGGAGTTTTCTTTCCTTCGACGTGTGAATGACGGAGATCGTGAGCGAGATCGAGACCAGGATCGAGGTCTAGGTCGAGGTCGTCTGCGTCGATCCCGTCGTGATCGTTCCATTGGCCTTTCTCTGTAGTCTCTATACCTTCTGTCATCTCTGTCTCTAAGGTCGTCCTCATATCCGTAGTATTCATAATCTCTCTCCATTCTTTCCCTATCATAGGGGTATCGGTATAGAGGGTCGAAGGAGTCTTCCAGATTTTCCTCTATGCTCCTCATCCAAGCGCACATGGTGTCCACACTTGGTTCATCCATCTTTGGATGATATGCGGTTATTAAGCAATACCTATACGGTTTAGGAGCACCTTGAATTACCTTTTTCCACATCGGTTGTGTACAAGGAACATTCCCGGGAACTTGGATGTCATAATATTCTGGATCAGAGTAGACGATCTCCTGCATGGCCAATTCCCGTAGGTATTGGATGCCTTCTTCCGCAGTCCTCCACCTTCTTGACGAACTCTCCATGGACTCCTTAAACGGGTATTTCGCCCTCACAACATGAAGAATTCGGAGCCAAAGACTGGACGCCGCTTTCTCCCTTCCCATTTCTTGTTCGATCTTAGGGTCTCGGGCAATGGATCCCAGTTGTCGTGCTTCGTCACCTTCAATTATGTGACTATCAACTCCCTTGTCCCAGCATCGCACCAGCCAGGCGAGGACTTGTTCACCAGGCAAGCGCATATAATCTCTCCGTAAATCTCTAAGCTCTCTTGTGGTCAGCGATTGTGTAATTTCGCTTTCTCGCATTATTTCTTGTCCATCTCTCCCACGTAGAATCTTTTCCACCTCCCTTTTTACTCTTCCGCTCTTACGTGGAACCACTCCTGCCTCCTCTCTGTATCTCTCACGTGGAGGTGGAGACTGGGCATGCCGTGGGGATAAGCTTCTATGTTGTTCACGGTGTGGAGATGGACTTCTACGCCGTTCACGCCGCGGAGATGGACTTCTACGTCGTTCATACCGTGGAGATGGACTTCTACGCCTTTCATACCGTGGGGACGGACTCCTATGTCGTTCACGCCGTGGAGATGAACTTCTACGTCGTTCACGATACCCAGCAGGTGGAGGTAGCGAGTAGTCTCTCGGATGCCAGGATAAGGGCCTCCTCCAATCATCCACGCCTCCAAGAGAAGGTTGGGTCTGGAGGGGTAGGAATAATTCTCCCTCGGGTCGAGGGGGATACTTTGGCCCCTTCTTTGCGTCTTTTGTAACACTGAATGTGTAGTCAGGGTATAAATCATCAAGTGACAATACACCACGGGCCGTTTGTACTGTTGCCTTCCTTTCTCTTGATACTGCTCTGCTTTCCTTTGGACGCGCCCCTAGTTCTTTTGGGCGTGCTCCTTCCCTTGCAACTGTTTCTTCCTCTCTGGCAGCTGCTTCTTCTGTTGCAATTGCTCCTTCCTCGGTCACAGCCACTTCTTCCTCTCTCGCAATTGCTCCTTCAATCATTGTTGCCGCTCCTTCCTCGCTCATAGCCACTCCTTCATCTGTTGCTGCCGCTCCTTCGTCCATTGCTGCCGCTCCTTCATCAACTACTTCCTGCATGGTTTGAATAGGTTCCTCTGCTCCTTCTTCTTCTTTTTCTTCTTCTTCTTCTGTGTGTTCCAGTAGCGGAGATGGGTCTGTAAGTTCTTTGATCTCCCTTACCCACGTCTTCTTCTTCTTAATGGGGGCAACAATGACTTTCCGGGTTTTAGCTTGAGTCCCGGTTCTAGTGGGCTTGGTAGAAACAGCACTGACTTTTAGTTGTGTTTGGACCCCGACTTCTGTGGACTTAATAGGGACATCACCGGTTTCAGGTGGCGTGGTTTGGGTTTCTGTGTTGACCTTAACCCTTTGAAAGTAGTCTACAGCAGCTCGATAAGCATTAGCCAGGCCCCAGCACAAAGCAGAGAATCGCATATTCGGGTCCTTGTAGGAAAAGCACCCTTCTGTTAGACAACGGGCCATCTCACCGGAATCAAATATCTGTTCCGGTGTGAACTCCCAATTAATGGGAGGTGACACACTTCCTACTAATTTACCGAAATCTACCCAAGCTCCATGCCACCCGGGGACTGGCCTGTCCGCAGCCCTTTCCAAAGTTCCAGCGATCTCCTTTGAGGTGCGATCTTTCCTGCAACAGGGAAAGCAATACAACACCATTCTTCCAATTTTAAGCAACACTTCCATTACCTTCATTAATAACAGTATGGTTGCCACACAATTTAGATAATAATTGGGTCCAATCGTAACCATGGGGATCTCCTTTACCAGGCCTTTAATATCGAGGTTAAGAAAAGAAAAGTACTGGCAACATTCGTCCTCTGGGCGTGGACGTTTCCCTATGGGATAACTCAGAACGGGCACAAGCATTGCCAAAATCAGCAAGGAAATAGGTAGAATGGTCTTTAAAAGAAGAGCCCTTGCCCTATAGGACCGTCGGGCAATGCCAATTTCGGGGTCATTGTTAGGGCCACCTACAGAGTTCCTGTGGTAGTTGCTGATGAAGGTAGAGCCAGCACTACCCATTGTTGTTATTATTATTTCTTCTTGTTCTTAAAACAACCCTTTGTTTATGTAAACAAAGTTTCTTGGCTGCTTTCCCAGACTCTGGCAGTGTTCCCAGACCTGTTCCCAAAACAATAGATTTGGTTTGAAAAAATAACACCGAGCTTGGCTGTCTTCCCGGACAATGTTTTCAAAACAGGCCAAATTTAACCAAAATATCCCACCGCTGCCACCAAAAATTGTTGTGCAAGTTTGGAGCTGGCTTCCTGCCAAGTCTCCGAAACTCGACA
>NW_020926367.1:0-9944 GCF_003984885.1 Neopelma chrysocephalum
AAGGTCTGTGGCAGATTTTGGAACGTTTAGGTTGTCCCCCCAAGTTCTTTAAAATGATCATCTCACTTCATGAGGATCAGCACGGCCAAGTCAGATATGGCAAAGCACTTTCTGAGCCCTTTCTAATAAAGAATGGTGTGAAACAAGTCTGCGTTCTCGCTCCTACCCTATTCACAGTCTTTTTCAGCATAAAGCTCCAAAGGGCCACGGCAGACCTCGATGATCAGGACGGTATCTACATTCGATATCGTACTGATGGAAGCCTATTCAACCTGAGGTGACTGAAGGCCCATACTAAGACCTTAAGCCATCTTGTCCGGGAGCTGCTTTATGCTGATGATGCCGCCCTTGTTGCCCACACAGAGGCAGCCCTGCAACGTTTAACATCCTGCTTTGCAGATGCTGCTGAGCTCTTTGGGCTGGAAGTCAGTTTAAAGAAAACAGAAGTTCTTCATCAACCTGCACCTCAGGAAGTCCCCAATCATCCCCACATCACCATCGGCCAATCAGAACTCAAATCAGTCCAGCAGTTTAATTACCTAGGCAGCCTCATCTCCTCGGATGGTAAGATTGACGGAGAGATAGACAACAGGTTAGCAAAGGCATATAGTGCTTTTGGAAAGCTTCATAAAAGAGTATGGCGTAATAAACACCTGAAGAAAAGTACCAAGATCAGTGTTTACAGAGCCATAGTGCTGTCTACTCTCTTATACGGATCTGAATCATGGGTCATCTACTGCCACCACCTGCATCTCCTAGAACGCTTCCATCAACGCTGCCTCCATACAATCCTAAACATCCACTGGTCAGGTCACGTGACCAACACATCTGTTCTTGAACAAGCAGCAGTCACAAGTATTGAGGCCATGTTGGTGAGAACACAGCTGCGATGGGCAGGGTACGTCTCAAGGATGAAGGACCACCGCCTCCCTAAGATCCTGCTTTATGGTGAACTTGCCACCGGCTGCTGCAAGAGAGGAGCCGCAAAGAAAAGATACAAGGACTCCCTGAAACAACATCTCAACCTTGGCCATGTTGATCACCATAACTGGTCTACTCTGGCCTCCAATCGGGACGCCTGGAGACACACCATCTATAACGCTGCTGATGCTTTTGAGAAAGCACACAGGATCACCCTTGAGGAGAAAAGACATCACAGAAAGAATCGAACCTTGCAGAATATACCATCTAAGGAGTCTTTCTGCTGTGCCTTTTGCAACAGGACATGCCTGTCTCGTATTGGCCTTTTTAACCACCAACGCGCTTGTAACAAACGTGGGTAGAGCCCTTCCCAAATCTTCATTCGCGAAGCCTAGCCATGATGATGATGATGTCTGGTAAATTGAGCAGAGGCTTCAAGTGGCATGACTTAGTTTCTCGTGGCACCAGTCCTTATATGATACAAATAATATGTCTTTCACTGGTTAAAACAATAATTTCAATGGTTTTAGGAGGGGATCCTGAAACCATTATTCCTATTGTAAACCACTATCTTTTAGTAAGACAGGCTCTTCAGAGTTTATGGAAACTTAATGACAGAAATAGAACTGAATAGAATTTTAGTATTAATTTGATGCACACTGCATCTGTAAATTCCAGGAGGTTAGAAAGGAGAGCAGCTGCGTGGGTGGCATATGTGTCTACGAGTTTGGTTTAGTCCCTGCACCTTGATATCAGTGGTGTCCCTAAACAAGTCACTTAAAAATAATTATTTGGAGAGAATCACTTATGTGTCATATTGCCTGATGTCAGAGCTCTGAAGTTTCAGGTACACAGTCACTTGAGTGGGAGCTCTCACTAGGAAACAGAAATCAAAGATCCCATTTCCTCAGAAGACATATGTGGAAGATTCAAATCCACATCAATGGTTTTATAGGATAATATTCTCAAAAATGAACAGTTTCTTATCCTAATGGAAGGGAGTAGGAGAGACTGTTCCTTCTGGGACATGCCTCATGGCAATGATGCCTCTACCTATGCACTAAACAAGACTAAAGAGTATTCTGTGACCATGAACTATGTAGATCTGGCCTGGCTGGCTTGACCTGAGTGCATCCATGACATAGCAACTAGCCTCAAGTCTCCTTCATGGGGTGCTTCTGTGGCTCCAGGATGTAATTATGTTTCTGCCTACCTTTTAGTTCATAGTGTCTGAAGCAACGAGTGCTCTGAGTAACACAGCTGGTTATTGCTGAAATAGAAGCTATGTGTTGCATGCATTATGATGTGATGACAGCATATAAAAATGTTTGTGATTGCACAGTCACAGTGCACTGAAGGACAGTGCAGGTCGGACAAATGTGGCACAGTGTTGTCCATGCTGCCTAGTGTTCTTGGTCTTTGGTTCAGCTGTCTCAGAGGCTGTGGGTAGGCATGGGCAAATCCATGCTAGGGACCGTGCTAGCAATGTGGCACAGAGTAAAACAGCCACAGAGTGCTTGAACATGCCTCTAAATCTTGTTCTAGTAAGATGCACAAGCACAGTCAGAAAAGGATCAGTGCATGTGCAAGAGCAAAACTTCAAGCATCTAAGTAGCTTGACTACTGGAAACAAAAATGCTCATTGGAATAGAAAGGAGCTCTTAAGAATCAAGTGCTTAAATTGATTTCTGGCCTTCGTGTGCCTCAGTTTATCAGCACTGAGAGTAATAGCATGCCCCTCTACTCAGTGTTGTGAGGATGAATAACAATGATTTCACAAGATTGAAATAAAAGAATAATGATAGCCAAACAAGGACTTTGAGTATTTTGGCCATGAGAACAGATAGGCAGTTTGACTGCAGTAATATCCTTCAGTGTTGTAGACTCTCTCAGCTCTGTCAAATACAATTAACTGCACTGTTGTAAATTGACCAGAGTATTGTGTTGAAATCTTCCAGTTCCAGATAACTCTGTAGCCATTTGGATGACCACTGAAGCAGTGGTATGCACCTAAGCCAAGTTCCTTTGATGAGGATACCAAAAATTGATATGTTCTTGTCCTCCCTCCTTTGGTCTGAATCTCCCACATTACTCAACAAAGTCCTCAAAGTATAGCATGTTAGCCTTCAAAGTGCACTGAGATCCCAGCTGGGTTAGGCTTTATCTGTTTTATGCTATAACCCCCCTCAGTCTCCAGCGATTGGAGGTTCATTGCAAAGTAATGGTCCTTCCCAGGCTGGGCTTAATTCACATTATTGTATGCTGGATAGCAATCTGCCTGAGGCCAGCATTTGAGTTCTGTCAAGTGCTGTCGGAAATCCCAATTAGTTGTTTTGTGCTCTGTAGACCAGAGAAAATATTTTAAATGTACTGCTTTTGGAGTATTGCTTTTAATGTATTGTGCCTTTAAATCTGTGTTTTATGGAGCTCCTCTCCTTCAGTCTTTGGTGCAGTTCATGTAATCTATTACTGCTTCCAACCACCATTCCCTTTGAAGGACACACTATAAAAGAACTTGATCTTTTGCCTAAGCACATAGCATGGAAATCCCTCTCCGATGAAGACAGGCTGAGATAGCTGTGCCCATTCAGCCTGGAGAAGAGAAGACTCCAGGGAGACTTTACTGCAGCCTTTTAGTACCTAAAGGGGGCCTGTAAGACAGGTGCGGTCAAACTTATTAGTAAGGCCTGTTGCAATAGGACAAAGGGTAATGTTTTTAAATTAAGAAGGGTACATTTAGACTAGATATAAGAAAGAATTTTTTTACAATGAAGGTGATAAAGCAGTGGAGCAAGTTGCCCAGAGAGGTGGTAGATGCCCTATCTTTGGAAACATTCAAGGACAGGTTGGACAGGGCTCTGAGCAACTTGGTCTACCTGAGGGTGTCCCTGTTCATTGCAGGGAGGTTGAACTAGATGATCTTTAACGATCTCTTCCAACCCAAACTAATAAGGGTTAATAACTTCAGTGTTTGACCTAGAATGTGCGGACTGGATTGCAGGGAAATGGGAACTCTGGTTTTGACAGCTATGTGCTCATTTCCAAGGTGATGTATGATTTACTTCATTTGTAAAAGTACTCTGTACTGTTCCCTGGGCACTCTGGGCCCATTACAAAGAACACTGCCA
The DNA here is from genome assembly GCF_003984885.1 of Neopelma chrysocephalum. NCBI lineage: Eukaryota > Metazoa > Chordata > Aves > Passeriformes > Pipridae > Neopelma > Neopelma chrysocephalum. The sequence goes on from NW_020926367.1 coordinate 4,050, forward strand.
GCAGGTCGATGAAGATTATCCTTTCCTTCTGCTCAGCACTAGTGAGGCTGTATCTGGAGAGCCAGGTCCACTTCTGGTCATGGACATACTGGAGCAAGAGTGAAGTACCACAGAGATGATGGAGCATCTCTCATATGAGGTAAGGGTGAAAGAACTGGTACTGTTTGTTCAGCTTGAAGAAGAAAAGACTCAGAGAGGATCTCATAAATGTATGTACCTGAAAGAAGAATGTAGACGAGATGGAGCCAGACTTTTCTCAGTAGTGCCCAGTGACAGAATGAGAGGCAATGGGCACATTGTCACAACTGACACTCAAGAAATTTGACTTAAACCTAAGAAAAACACTGTTTTTACTGTGAGGCTTTATAAGCACTGGAACAGATAGTCCAGAGATGTTGTGGAGTCTCCATCCACAGGGATGCCACTCTGAGCAACTTCCTGTAAGTGACTGTTTTGAGCAGGGGGTTTGAACTGAATGTTCAGAGGTCCTTTCAGTCTCAGTGATTGTCTGATTTTGTGATTCTGTGTTATCTGTTTCCAAGCTGTAACAGGGACACTACAAGAGATGACGAAGGCTGTGAGGTGCTTAAATACTTCAGTATGAAAAACTACCTATAAAACCTAGTTTTAAAAATATAGTTTTCACTGTAAAATATTGAAGAAAGAAGAGGCTTGTGATGTCTTCCTTCATGCCTAAATACATTGCTCTCTAAACCCTGTGCACTTTCAGGTGTTTCAAGTAAAGTCATTTGCTATTTGCTCAATAGCAGAGAAACAGTTCAGCTCCTCATTTAAGAGATGCATCAGGAAATTAAAATGACATAGAGTCAGTGTTGTACTAGGAGTTTTCCATCTTGGTTTTTTACTTGTTTTAGCAATCATTTTGTAGGCTGCACTGCCTAGATTCAGTTCTGGTACAAATGGAACTTGTTTATTCCTTTATTTATTGTAAGAGGAAATTGACTTTGGTATGTATTCTAAATAACATAGTAGAAATATTCCACAATAGGAATATTTCACTAGGAAAAGCCTAGTGTTAAGTTACATTGCTCTATTTTTTTCCTGCCATGGCATATTTAATTGTTGCCAAGCAGGGTACATTTCTGTAATGCCGTGGCAGATTCTCAGTGGAATGGAGTTTTTATCTATCATGTTAATGAATGGTTTAATAATACAGTAAGAAAGACTACTCACATAAAATGCTTTAATGATGGATGTCAGAACAGTTTCTAGAATGGATTTGTTTTAACAAAGGCAAATGTGCTTCCTCAGGCATCTGTGGGATTGCTACTAATAAAAGGAGGGAACGTCATTAAATTGGTAGCATCATGTGCATACGCTTTTATCATCCTTACTTTTTCTTTTATTATGTTTTACTAGATGTTTTTGAAACATAAGTTGTAAAATATTTTTTGTCACATTTATCAGTAGAGTTGAAGAACCTGTGTTCATTGCAGTGTTTCCCACAGCGTGTTCCCTTTGTGGAATGTATTAAATATATCTAAGCCACAGACACAGAGAAGTTAGAAGACTTCTGTGATGTTCCCTGGGATAATCAATAGCAAACGATGATGCTATAAAAAAATGCAATCACTGTTCTGTATTTGAGAGAGAGTGTTATAAGGTTTTTTTCCCCTGTTGTTTGACTAGCATATCATAGCTGCCTTTTGATCCCAAGCTAGAATAAAGTCTCTACCAGGCAATTTACATTATTACCCTAAAGTACTAAGCGCCAAACCTTTATTTGTAGTGTTTCTGTAAAGAAACGCAAGAAAAGTTATGTTATTTTTTCACTGACACCAGGAACAGAGACAAGACGGGTGTGGAAAGGAGAAATCCTGAATAAAAGCAGAAAAAGAAGAACAGATTTAAGGACAGAACAAGTTTCTCTACAATACTGAAACTGTTTAGGTTATAAAATATCAACTCTTGGTGAATGTTTTCTCCTACAATGTTATACTAGTCTCTAAAATAACCTACAAAACAGTTGTAATTAGCAGGCTATCTGCAAAATGTCTTTTGCTTTTTGAAGTAAAAAAAAAAAGTTTTGAACTACATGTATCTTGTATAAAAATATATATATGTTTTGAATGTTCTGTGTATATTCTAGGTAATGCACTGCAGAGACAATCTTTCCTCCATGCACGAAATTCTCATTTACGAACATAGTAAACCTCAGATTAAACTATTTATTCAGTTCATCTGTGTTTTTGTTGCATAGGAACCATAAAGTTTCAAGCTTATATTAAATATATTTCAATTCAAGTTGAAAACTCTGTAAGTGGTCAGCACTTGGTGCATCAGAGGAGGACAGCAGACAAACAAAACAAAGTCTGATTGTGTACTACTAAATATATACAGGGAAATTTCATCTTCACTCTTGCTAAGATCATTATTAGACCTGAAGGAAGAGACATGAATGCTCCTGTTTCTAACTTATGTCCTATTTTCGTCCAAAAGGAATTTTTAGAAACCTACTGCAGGTAAAAGAATTATCTAAAGTAGTATATATATAAAATATATGTACATATGTATGCATATCAATTAAATATATATCTGTGTGTATATACATGTATATATAGATATATCAAGTAAATTATCAAGCAGAATACTATATCATTTTAGTCAGGCATAAGATATTTATTCAAAGAAATCTTCTAAATTGTTAGTTTCATTGATGAAAATAACATTTAAAGGTCAATTGCAAATAGTTTTTAAAGTATTTTTTTTCTGCATTTTTTGCCTTGACAGTTGTACTCTAAAGCTTTGACAAGTTTCCAGGGGAACTAATGGCTACAAATGTGACTGATAATTGATACGATTTTATTTCCTAATGGTGCTACTAAATCTAATTGACACAATGCATTTTCTTGAATTTTTTGCCTTTAAAAAGTGACTTTTCTTTCTTTAATTCTGTTAAAAAATATATAATTAGTGTCCATTTTTGCACAAGTTATGATTTATCCTTTTTCCTACCACTCTAGAAAGATGGAAAAAGATGTTTACAAACAGATCTGCAAAATTGCTTGGACAGGATTAGATATATAAAACCAATATTGCAGTCCTTGAAATGTGCTATACTAATGTGCTAGCTGCCTCAAAGTTGCCTTTTTTACTTATTCATCTGTAATTCCTGTTAGCAGCCATTAGACAGGTACTTGGCCACCTATTTTGCCAGAGGGGCCTTGTCAACAGGCACTGCCTAAGTGCATTAAATGGCTGGTTATCTGCTCAGAGGGCAGGGAGGCTTCCATTCTCCTCCGCTTCCACTCGGCTCTATGGTTAGTGCACTGGTTTAGGCAATCCGAATTTTTTCCAGAAGGTGGTTTTAAGAATGCAGCTTTGGTGAGACATACATTATATGATTTGCACCTTTTCTGTACTTAAAGCTTCTCAAAACTGTCCTGTAATTGACTGAATAAATTGAGCATTTCATCTTGGAAGATGAAAAAATTTTAATATATTTTATGATTTCCTGTGTTTGGTATTTCATGTATTCAGAAACCCCGAGGCTTCTGTCATCCAAACATGTTCCTTGAGAGTAGGAATTATTCCCACCTTACAACACTAATCTACAAATGCTGTTTTTCTTAGGAAGGTCATTTTCCATGACATCTCAAGCTTTAAGCTCCCAGCTAAAAATAGCAACAGAGAGCCCAGACATGCCAGTCATAATAGACCAGCTGCAGGATGCACAAATACCTGCAGAGCAAACCCTCCTTTAGGGAAGGATGAGAAGGAAAGAAAAGAGGACTGTGTCAGACTTGAGGAAGCAGCAAGGTCCTAAAAGAAGCCCATATGGGATAGTTGTGGTATAAACTAAAAGCCCTTGGAGATATAGGAAAGGAGGTTAGCTGGTGGCAAACAAAGAAGGGTAGTGGTTGCTGCTTGCTACCTTGGGAGGCATTAGGCAAAGTGAGCTGGTGGCAAGTTCACTGCAAATTTTTCATACATCCTGTAGTTCACCTTCTAAATGCCTTTTCCTCAGAAGATGGGAATGCTGGAAGTTTCTGTGAGCTAAGGGTCAGCTGGACAATTCTGGGGGTAAGAAAATTAACTGAAAGTTATCAAGTATCAAGTCACCAAATCTGGCTCAGGTGGTCACTGAGTCATAAGCTGTGGAATGCTGGGAGAGAATTTCAGGAAACAGAGCACATTGTTGCAATCAGCATCTTGATATAGGCATATATGTAGAATCAAGAATTTATTGTTAGCCTAGCTAATGGTTTAGCAGTCTACTTGCAAAAATTATATAGTTAATCCTCATTAGTAATGCTGTTAAAATTGTTATGCAAGAAAACTTATTGATACCTCCCCCTTTTCTCTGGTGTTGTGTTCACCCTTATGATGTTCCTCTGGGCGTCAAAATTAAGACTCGAGTCTTCCTCAACACGAATGGTGAGAGAACAAGTCATCAGCATCCTCAGGTCTCAGCTGGGCACAGTAATGGGAGTGCCTCTCTTTCAGTCCTGGAGTTTGCTCTGGGCTATTTTCCTCTGGGTTATTTCCAGTCTGCCTCTTTCTTTCTGCCCAAGTGGCCAAAAAGGTCAATAGCATCCTGGTCTGCATCAGAAATAGTGTGGCCAGCAGGACTACTGAAGTAATTGTCTCTCTGTACTCAGCATTGCTGAGGCCGTACCTTGAGTACTGTGTTCTTTTTTGGGCACCTCACTACAGGGACATTGAGGTGCTGGAGTGAGTCCAGAGAAAGGCAGCAAAGCTGGTGAAAGGTCTAGAGCACAAGTCTTAGGAGGAGCAGCTGAGGGAGCTGGGGATGTTTAGGCTGGAGAAAAGAAGGCGGGGGGGGGGGGAGGGAGGAACAGGACACACATACCTTAATGGTCTCTACAACTACCTGAAAGAAGGTAGTGGTGAGGTGGGGGTCAGCCTCTTCTCCCAAGTAACAAGTGACAGGATGAGAGGAAACTGCCTCAAGTTGTACCAGGGAAGGTTTAGATGGCATGTTAGGGAAATTTTTTTTTTTCACTGAAAAGATTGTCAGGCATCGGAACAGGCTGACCAGGAGGTATTTAAAAGATGTATTGATGTGGTTTTTGGGGACCCCTGGTGGCCTAGTGGTTAGGATGCGGCACTCTAACCACTGTGACCCAGGTTCGATTCCTGGTCCCCCGGGCCGATGGAGCTCTTTAGCCCTGTGAGGCCATCCATCTATGAGAAGGTCACTCTAAACAAACCTACGTCCTGAGGACCTCACTGCCATTGTCCAAGCTTGCTTGGCCCCGGCAGATGAACCTTAGGATTAAAGGGTGGGCTCAGTTCAGCGGAAGCTGTGTCTCACCTAAAAAATCCCTTGCGCAGGCTTGAAAGGTAAAAGACTTTTCCCAAAATCTTCGTTCGCGAAGACTGGCCATTATTATTATGATGTGGTTTTTAGGGCCATGGTTTAGTGGTGGACTTGGCAGTTAATGATTGGACTCAATGATCTCTGAGGTTTTTTTGCAAACTAAACTGTTCTATGATTTTATGATTCTACTTCTGCAAAGCTTCGAGCCAGCTCTGCCTCAGGTTAGAAATGTGGGATTCATATTATATCTTTACTCAACACCCATCATATATCTTAAGCAAATTCCCTCAGAAATCAGTGGATTAAATACTTTGGAGTTTGCAATAGTAGCAATAAAAATATTGGTTACTAAATAAACCTCCAGAATATCCACAATGATTTAAAAAAAGATGAGTCTTTCCTCACTACTCTAAACTTGCAGACCTCAAACAATTTGGCATCATATTAAAAGCAGCATCCTGCAATCCTCTGAAGAATCCTTAGGCTTCTCCCTCAAGAAGAACAAGGACTGGTTTGATGAAAACAATCAAGAAATCCAGGAATTGTTGAGGAAGAAGAGAACCGCCCACCAAGCACACCTTGCACTGCCA
>NW_020926368.1:0-923 GCF_003984885.1 Neopelma chrysocephalum
TGTTGAGGAAGAAGAGAACCGCCCACCAAGCACACCTTGCACTGCCATCCTGTCACACAAGAAAAATAGCCTTTCGTCTTGCATGCAGCAAGTTCCAACAGAAACTCCATGACATCCAGAACAAGTGGTGGATCGATCTAGCTGAAAAAACTCAACTATGTGCAGATACAGGGGATCACAAAGGATTCTATGAGGCCCTGAAAACAGCATATGGGCCTACATACCAGGTACAAAGCCCTCTACTCAGCGCTGATGGTCAAACGCTTCTAACAGATAAAACCTCCATTCTGAATCGATGGTCTGAACACTTTCAGACTCTTTTCAGTACCAACCGTGTAGTCCAAGACTCAGCAATTCAGTCCATCACACAACAACCGGTGAAATTCGAATTGGATACTGCCCCCACTTTAGGAGAAACCCTCAAGGCCATACAGCAGGTGAAAATTGGCAAGGCAGCTGGGGTTGATGGAATTCCACTTGAAGTCTGGAAACGTGGGGACCTTGCACTCCATGCTAAATTTCATGAGCTTGTGGTGCGCTGTTGGGAACTAGGCGAACTACCTTCAGACCTTCGTGATGCAGTCATCATCACCTTGTATAAGAAGAAAGGTACTAAATCAGACTGCTCAAACTACCGTGGTATTACTCTGCTCTCCATTGCTGGCAAAATCCTGGCAAGAATACTCCTGAACAGACTAATACCCGCTATAGCAGAAGAAATTCTACCTGAAAATCAGTGTGGCTTCAGAGCCAACAGGAGCACCACAGACATGATATTTGTTCTCAGACAACTGCAAGAGAAGTGTAGGGAACAGAACAAAGGTCTCTATGTAACCTTTGTCGACCTCACCAAGGCTTTCGATACTGTGAGCAGAAAAGGTCTGTGGCAGATTTTGGAACGTTTAGGTTGTCCCCCCAAGTTC
>NW_020926369.1:0-3307 GCF_003984885.1 Neopelma chrysocephalum
TGTGAAGGAGCAAGATTCAGGATGGGAGCAGTTCCAGGCGTGGAGAAAAGCATACAGCAATTGGCAGGACTTTATTATATGGACCTTACAGTTATCATATGGACTTTACTGTTATTATGTGGTTTCATTGTATTCACACTACACAGTGCACAACCTGGTCATGCCCAGGCTTGCCATGAGTTTGCCTGCTCCCTGCTTCCTCCACTCCTCCCCCTTTTGTCCATGTCCCTATCTTGGTTTGTTCCCCTGCTTGTCTGTCTCATGCTCCGCCCTATGTTCTGGCCCTTTCCCCGCCCGAGCTGGAAAAAAGACAGGGGGCACACGTGAATAGGGCATTCTACTTGCACCCTTCCTCGTGTCCCATCCCCTCTTCGGACCGCGGCAAATGGCGCCCAGCGTTCGGCAAAGGTAGAGGTTTTTACCTTAAGAAAACCTCCCCCACGCCACAAGGGCTCAGACGACGCGGAGAGAAGCGTTTTCGTCCCGCTGGTCCTTCCCGGCTGAACTCCAGAATCACGGCAAGACGGCCACCGCACCGGAAAACGGTGAGCACCGGGAAAAACCTCTAATCCCATCTCCCACCCTCACAAAATTTTTAAAATCAACTGCAGACTAACGGAAGCCTAAGTAACTTCAAAAATATGGGCCTCTCGCTATCTACCCCTCAAAAATTCGTGTACCGCAAGCTTAAAGACTTTATTTTGGAAAAGGGACACCCCTTAGACAAAAAATCTGCAAAAGCCCTTGCTAAATGGCTTGAAAATGGAGAGGAAACAGTCTCCGACAGCATGTCTCTAAAAGACTGGGAGAAAATTGGATACAATATCTGGAAAGCGAATGAGAGGGGAGACAAAACTGCTACTGAGGCATTAATCGCCTGGAGATTGATTCTGATGATGCTACAACACCAAATAACCAGTTCCAATGAAAATCTCCAAGAATCCGAGCAAAAACCCAAAAAATCCAAGCCCGAATCCCCGGAAAAGGACAAGCCCCGAAGGTCCCGGGACGGCGCGGGGGGGAGTGAGAGTGCGGACGGCGGGAGGGAGAAACAAAGCGCGGAATACCAGCGATTTTTGCATCATGGCGTCGGTGAGCTGGGCAGTGGTGTGCGCGTGCACGGGGCCGAGGGGCGCGGGGAGCGAGCGCAGCACCAGGCGCCGCGTGGACAAACGGCATGCGAAGATTTCGCGCGCGTCCCGCCGGCCCCGCCCCCCCGCCCGCCCGCGCGAGCCCCGTCGGCACCACCCCCCAGCCCGCCCGCGCGAGCCCGGCCGGCACCGCGCCCCCATTGTCCCCCTCCTCAACCCCCCCCCCGACCAAAAAAACCCTCTCTCCCCCCCTCCCCTCCAACCCCCCCCACCTCCAACGCATCGGTGTACTGCTTTCCAAAACCCCACTCCCCACGACAGCACCGCTTATGCCGCTGCATCAGTAGCTGGCGCTTTAACCCCTTCAGTGCCCCCACCCTGTGGATGTACTTGTCCCCCACAGGGCCCACTGCTCTCCCATGCCCCACCTATTTCCACCTCCCTGTCTCCACATACATGCCAACATGTTTGTCATCATGGTCCTGGCTTCTCCGGCGCCAGTGCCCAGAGAAGCAGATGGTCTTACATAAAGGAACAAGCGTCAACAGCTGATGATTTGAATTTGGTTAAAGCATTTCCTGTATTTTATCATCCCGACAATCACCCTGTCTGGGAACCCATCCCCCTCCCAGTTCTGAAGGATACAAAACAAGCTATTACTGACTACGGGTTAAACTCACCTTATGTAATAAGGGTACTGAATTCACTCTTTGCTGCATACACATTCACTCCAAATGACATAAAGGAATTAGTAAGCGCTTTCTTCACTAACATGCAAGCAACACTTTTCCTGGACGAATGGCAAACTCGCATTCGCCAGCATGCCCAGCGAACCTCTGTAACCACAGGCACCCCAGTTCTGGAGGCTTTTAATAGGCTCTACGGAGTGGGACCTTATATTTCCAATGAGGCCCAAACCAAGATTCCTGTGAATGAATTAGACATTTCAAAAAATCTAGCTTTCCAAGCTATTCAAACCATTGCTGAGGCGGATGAACCTACACCTTCATACACACAAGTACAACAAAAACCAACAGAACCATTCATAGACTTTGCAGAAAGGCTAAAGAAAGCCATTGCAAAACAAGTCAAACACCCAGAAGCTCAAGATGCACTATTTTTAAGGTTGGCTATAGAACAATCTAATGACGATTGCCAACAAATACTAAGAACTCTTAAAGATCCCACTCCTATGGTCATGGTTAAGGCATGTCGTAATGTGGGGTCTAATTCTCATAAAGCAAGACTAATAGCTGAAGCTTTAGCTGGACCACAAACCTGTTTTCACTGTGGTGAGACAGGACATATAAAAAAGAACTGCCCACAATTAACCACAAAATTTCAGCTTCCAAAGACACCGTGCAAGCGATGTGGCAAAGGCAGACACTGGACTAAGGATTGCCGCTCCCTCACTAACATCTACGGAGAACTACTGCCCCCGAAAAAATCACCTGACTTAAGGAGAAAAGTGACTTTTAATTCAATGCCAGATCTTAAACAGTGCACCTGTGAACTGTCAGGAAACAAGGCAGCAAGCTCCAGGGGTGCTGTGTTAACACAAACACCCCCTCAACTGCGTTCCATCCTGCATAACCCATCCCTTCCTAAGGATCTCGTAGTCCACAGAAGACCGCTATCACCAAGCTTTTAGACACCATGGAGCAGTGGCATCTCGGGCTGGAAACAATTTTTTTAAGGGGGGAGTCACTCAGCAGATGCAGCTGTCCAAACTGATTTGGAAGATACAGATCTGTCCTCCTCCAAGTCCATTTAAACAAACCCTTTTTAACTTGCTTTGAAATTTTGCTTTTTCTGTCTGTATTGTTATTAACTATTTCTTGTGTCACAGCATGCTGCAAGAAAGACTATCACAACAGACATTTTCAATCAAGTAAGAAAGGGTGAGATGTGAAGGAGCAAGATTCAGGATGGGAGCAGTTCCAGGCGTGGAGAAAAGCATACAGCAATTGGCAGGACTTTATTATATGGACCTTACAGTTATCATATGGACTTTACTGTTATTATGTGGTTTCATTGTATTCACACTACACAGTGCACAACCTGGTCATGCCCAGGCTTGCCATGAGTTTGCCTGCTCCCTGCTTCCTCCACTCCTCCCCCTTTTGTCCATGTCCCTATCTTGGTTTGTTCCCCTGCTTGTCTGTCTCATGCTCCGCCCTATGTTCTGGCCCTTTCCCCGCCCGAGCTGGAAAAAA
>NW_020926370.1:0-526 GCF_003984885.1 Neopelma chrysocephalum
CAGAGTGGTTCAGGTTGGAAGGGACCACAGTGGCTCATCTGGTCCCACCTCCTGCTCCAGCAGGGCCATCCCAGAGCACATGGCACAGGATTGTGTCCACACAGCTCTGCAAGATCTCCAGTCAGGAGACTCCACCCCCTCTCTGCTCTCTCTCCAGGGCTGGGGCACTGCCCAGCCAAGAAGTTCTTCCTCCTGTCCAGCTGCAACTTCCTGGGCATCAGTTCCTGCCCGTTCCTCCTGGGCCATTGCTGGGCCCCCCGAGCAGAGCCTGCTCCAGCCTCTGCCCCCTCCCTGCAGCCCCTGACACCCCCTGGGGAGGGCCCCTCTCAGGCTCTGCTCTGGAGGCTGAACAGCCCCAGCTCCCTCAGCCTTTGCTGCTCCCAGAGCTGCTCCATCCCTTGGGCATCTCCGCAGCCTGCGCTGGCCCCGCTGCAGGAGCTCCCTGGCCCTGCTGTGCTGAGGAGCCCGAGCTGGGCCCAGCCCTGCAGATGTGCCTGCCCAGGGCTGGGCAGAGGGGCAGGATCCC
>NW_020926371.1:0-8885 GCF_003984885.1 Neopelma chrysocephalum
GCCCTGCAGATGTGCCTGCCCAGGGCTGGGCAGAGGGGCAGGATCCCTCCCTGCCCTGCTCCAATGCTCTTCCCCATGCCCCCAGGATCCCATTGGCCTCCTTGGCCCCCAGGACACGTGGCTGGGCAGGGACAGCTGGTTGTACCCCAGGACCCCCAGGGCCTTCTCCCAGAGCTGCTCTCCAGCAGGTCCCCCCCAGCCTGTGATGGTAATGAAGAATTTTGTGTGGGTGATGAGGACATCAGTGGTGGTGCAGTCTTTGTGGTTTGTAGCTTTTGGCAACCAAATGCACTAATTCCTTCAGCCCCTCAAACATCCCTCGTCCAGTAAAATATATCAGCAATGTTTCACACTTGCACATCCTATTGTAATACCACAAGTGCCTCTGCTCACTTCTCTCCAGCTATGATCCACCATCAGGTGCAGCACCAGACACCTTCCAGTCCCTGACCTCCCCCTCTCCCCACCTGAGTAACATCCACAACACCAGGACTCGCTTTGTTTTAAATGCAGGGAAAAAGGACTTGCACTTACATATATTTTGGTCATGGCCTGGTATTTCAACCTAAAAGGAAACTAAAACCCCTTAAAATAACCGAGTTCTACAGATCTTCCTGTCCTTAATGTGTGCTGCTGTTCTGGGTCACCTGCAGAGTGAGGTCCTGGCCAGGAGTGCAGGAGAGAGTGGTGTGAGGCAGCCCAGCCCAGCAGTGCTCCTGTACTCTGCTCCTCACTGCCTGACTTCACTCCCTTGTCCCCCTCTCAGCTTTGCTTTCCTAAAAATCTTTGAAGCTTCTTTTGCATTATGGTTGGTTTTCAGATGCGCCATAAAAAAGCACGTGCTGGGAATACTGTGGTTAAGACATGGGAATGCAAACATTGTGGAAATAACTTGGCTTTTGTTTTTCTTTTCCTTCTCCTTTTTCCCCTTCCATAAACCAACTTTTCCACTTCTTCAGTATGTTGGCACTTAGAACTTGCTTGGCCTGTTAATAGAAACAAGGACTGAAGGGGTCACATAAATGATCTGTTATGAGAAATGAGCAGACGTCTGTTGCAAGCTCTCAGCCAGGACTCCAGCAGGTAATTCCATGTGGAAGGACACGCACATCTCAGCATTCAGCTGCTGGGAGCTCAGGTGACTGTGACTCATGACCCTCCCTCCCCCAGCCTGACTGGCACTGCCCTCACACCCTGTTTGTCCCCCAGTCCCTGCCTGCCCATTCCTTCCCCCACAAGCTTGCTCTCACCCATTCCTGACCTCTCCTGTGACTTTTATCTGGCTCTTGTCCATGGGCCCTCTCCAAGCCTTCCCATGTCACTCTCTTCTCCAGTTTTGAGAAGATGACCATTAGCTCTTATTGCTGCCCACAGCCTCATCCTCCAAGGTGCTCACTGCCCTCTCCCTGTGTGGCTGATGCTGGACCTGCTTTTGCATCCCAACAGCTCACCTGAACAACCCCTGGACAGTCACAGCTGCTGTGGATCTCCACACTGCCAATATCATCACAGTGAACTTCGACCCAGCCCACTCAACACTGAAGGCATATGGTGAACGAGCAAACTCACGGTATTGGCTCCACAGAGCTTGGCCCTCACCATTGAATCTGCTGTGCTCTCTGAAAAAAAACACAAATATTTTAATGTCATTAGAGTTTGGGGTTTTTTCAGTGGTTTTGCATTGAAAAGACAAAAAGCATTCTCTTTCTGACATCAACGGCTTCTATAATGTCATTATCAACCACTGCACTATTTCAGCCCACCACACCCTGCTTCTGTCTTCACATGTCAAAAGAAGTAAAGGTTAATATTCCAGTCTTATCACCTGGACATCTAAGATTCAGAGAGCCTACAGAGAATCCACGAGAGGTCTTACAGGACAGCATGCACTGCAAAGGGCCAAGCCAACTCCCCAGCCTCTTGCATTCTCCCAAAGTCTCACTCTTCTTCCTAAGAAGTAGCATTTTTCAGAGCACAGTACTTTTCTAGTAAGGAAAACATTCCCATGGTTTTCCAAAAGAGACTCAAAATGTGATATCACTAAAAAAGAAAAAAACCTTTTTTTTTAATGATCTTGACCTGTATCTCCTGAACATTTTGGTTAGGTTGGACTATCATAGAATCATACTATCACAGAAGGGTTTGGGCTGGAAGGAATCTTAAAGATCATCTAGATCTAATCCCCCCCTGCCATGGGCAGGGACACCTTCCACTAGCCCAGGTTGCTCCAAGCCCCATCTAACCTGGCCTTGGACACTTCCAGGGATCCAGGGGCAGCCACAGCTTCTCTGGGCAACCTGTGCCAGGGCCTCCCCACCCTCACAGGGAAGAATTTCCTGCCAATATCCCATCTAACCCTGCCCTCTGGCAGTGGAAACCCATTCCCCCTTGTCCTGTCCCTCCATCCCTTGTCCCAAGTCCCTCTCCAGCTCTCCTGGAGCCCCTTTAGGCCCTAGAAGGGAGTTTCAGGTCTCCCTGGAGTTTTCTCTCCTCCAGGTTGAACAACCTCCAGCTCTCCCAGCCTGGCTCCAGAGGAGAGGGGCTCCAGTCACTCCTCAGTTTTTCACTCTTCATCAATGTCTTGAAGACATCTTTGTACAGCCTGTTTCTGAAGTGCTTTGGACACTGATGTCTATTCCAAAATACTTCTCAAAAGCAGAATAACACAAGGGTGATTTGAGCTCCTCGTCTCTGGCCTATTGCAAAGTGTCTGGGGAAGAGCTGTTGTAGGCAGATCATAATTAATAATTAGCATTATTTATAGTGGGGCCTGCAGAACAGAATTGAAAGTGTCATCAGATTTTACATCCAAAATATTGTCTAAGTGAGTCCTTTCTAATTCCCAGGCATTGCTGTGGGAAGATACAATTGCACATGTAAATACTTTCCCATGCTTCCGCACCATGTGCCGACTCCGCATGTGCAGAGCAGATGGGAATGTGCGTAGGGCCTCGTTGGAAATGTAGTGTGTGTGTGTAAATTGCTGCTTGTCTACATCTGTGTATCTAATTGCATGTGAAAATCACTACTTTAGTTGCATCAATGAAATACAACTTTTTGAAAATATAGCTTGCATGTGTTTCTCATTCATTTTAGTGAGGCACAAGATGATCCAGTTGAAAAACAGTAGCTAAGACCAGATGTTCTTCTGTTCCTACAGCGTGAGAGAAGCAGCTCAGTCTTAAGAAACTCAAAGCTGCTTAGCTTGTGATACTTGCAGTATCATGGGAGAGAAAGATCATCTCCTCCAGTGGCCTCCCTTCCCAAGGACTCAGACCTGCTGCCAAACGAAAATGGCAGGAGTTCCCCTTTGATTCCAGGAATTTAGAATCAAGCACCAAGTCTTCTTCAAGAGCTGATGAGCAATGGCAGCAAAGGCTGTGCTGTGGTCAGTTCGTGGGTTTGGAGGCAACCAGGGGCCACTCCAGGGGACACTCCTGGCCATTTAAGACTGGACATATGGCAAAGGTTTAATAAAATATATGATGGGAAGGGTAACTCACTCAGCTTTGCCAAAATGTCATTTTTAAACTATGTGCCTAATTTCTAAACAATTGCATTTTAAAGATTTAGTAACTCCTTGAATTTTTCCACAGCTCTGCTGCTGCTGTGGTCATATTTCCAAATTCAATGTACCTCTTACTCTTCCACTTAAAACATTCACTTTTCATTTAAACCTGCAGGAAAAACAAAATCTGGATTAGTTTCAAATTATTGGCCAAGCTCAAAGAGACATCCCAGCCCTTTATGGGGTGCAGATAAAAGAGCTCATAGTCCCTGCTCTGCCAGGAAAAATGTTCACTTTCTGTGAAAAACATTAGGAAATCAAATGAAGAGCTTATTAAACTTTTAGATGCATGAATTTGCGAATTGGACAAGGATGCATATATATGTCAGGCCCTTGAGATGAGATGGAGCCTGTCATAAACTGCTGCTGGATGCGTAAATAAGATTCACTGTGCTCTCTCCCAGGTGTGGAGTACTGAAGTAGGAGCTCAGCCTGAAAGCACTCTTTGTGAGGATCAGCTCCAAAGACTTATGTGGAGGAACCTTCCCTTTATTTGCCAGCTTGCTGAGGCTGACAAAGTATTTGATAGCTTGGAGCCTTCAGCCTGAGAGCTTGGCTTGTGAGAATATCTGTCAGTGATTGTACCTGCTTTGCTGCTTATATTTTAATGCCCCAACCTGTACATGTCCTCCTGTCCTGTTGATGAAGGACCTGAAGTGAAAGAATCTGCTCCATATTCTCTTCCCTTCCACCTCTTCCAAAACCCTCAAATAAACCCATTTTGGGTGCTTTATTCCAGGACACATGAACCTAATCCTCCACTTTTCAAAGAAGCATTAGATATTTAATAGTTATTCCAAAGTATTAGTTATTCTTCTGAAAAGAGGTGTTTTAGTTGGCAGAGGTGCTCACTGGTCATTGCAGGTGTTGGAAGTGTAGTAGTACCCAAGGGAGTGATGGCTATTAAAAAGTGCTCCTTCTTATGCATCAGCTCTCTGAGGCTACTTTCACAAACAATTCCAGGCTGTACAGGGAAGTCAAGTTACATCTGTTCTTATCAACCCCATCAACCTTTATTGCTGCTACTGATAAGTGTATGAGCAGCTGTAAGCCCACTGAGTTTTCAGAGTCATCAGCTACAAAAAACTTTTCACTTCTTTCTAGTATACTTACTGCATTTGTTCTGTAAATGGAGACAGAACAATATCTTAATTTATAAATAAAAATATGTGAGCAGGGCTGCTGCAAATAAGGGTGGGTGCAACCCCAGGTTTACATCTGAAGATGCAGCAGACATCTGCCAAGTTCCCTGGGAGCTGAGTGAGAAAAGCAGTTTGGATCTTTGCCTTGTTCAGGCAAATGCAAGATGTGCACAGCTAGATGATATTAAAAATAAATAGATGTTTGTATTTCTTCCTAAATGACCACATTAAACAGAGATCATGAGTAAAGATTTGCGTGATAGTTCATATTGTTTGTCCTCAAAGTTAGGTGCATGGGTAGGAAAACTGAGAGACCACTTCTCTCGTGATATGCTGCTTGTGATACTGCATACTTTATTCTTACTTTGTCCTAGCAAGATCATATCCAGCTAAGTGATGAATTCTATGCTAAATAAAATTTACACAGAGCATTTGAGAAATTTGGAAACTTTAACTGCATATTTGTGCGTATATTTTTGCTCCACGTTGATTTTACCTAGTGCACAGGCAGCAAGAGTTTGAACGAGTAAGATATTAAAATGATTGATCAGAGCTTGGGGATCTCAAACACTCTATGACCACCTGCTATGAACTCTAAAACATCACGGATCAGTCTGCTCCATTCCTATCAAACTCATGCACCTGTGGAGTCAGTGAGGCTCCTCTCAGCCTGGTGGGCTGAGAGTCCCAGGGGCTCCTTGGAGGAGGCTGCTGTCCTTCCCATCCCATCCCTCACAGCCCTGCTGAACCAGATGTCTGGGGACAAGAGTCTCATCTTTGCTCAAGGACTTCCCATCTGACACATTCCTCAGGGCAGCCCCGAGCCCTGAACTCTGCAGCCTGGGCCATCAGTGCTGGGTTAGAGAGCAGGATGCCAGGGAAGGCTTGTGCCAGGGAAGGCTTGTGCCAGGGAGCTGCCCAGAGCAGCCCTGCGAAAGGGATCTGTTTTGATGTCCCCATGTGATCTCTTTAGGCACCTTTAGGTATCCTCTGAGAACACGGAAGAGATCTCAAAGCACCACACTTCCAGCCTGCAGGCAATAGGATTTTAGTGTGACCGCTGGCTCGTTTCCCTCATCTCCTTTGCAAGAAGAGTGGCACTGGGATCCAACAGATACTCTGGATGGACAGTGGGCTTAGAGTATTCCCTGTTAAGCTTCCATGTTTCTACCTCTCATCTGAATGTTTTGCCATGTATTTCTTTTCCCAGTTTTACATGGCAGTTCATATGACCTAAAATCATCTTTAAATGTCCTGGGACATTTTCTGCTTGGTGTGGGTGACTCAGCAAATCTCCCCACCTTGAAAATCTGTTTACTCCAGTTGCCCACCTGGGTGACTCGATCTCTCTACTGCCTCAGGTGATAGAACGTGAACCTGATGATGCCACACACCTCAAAACAGTGAATTAATTTATTTCAAAGTGATTCCCTAAGACTCAGCAGTCTTCAACGAAGAACCAAGTAGGCTCTGGCAGAATGGTGGTCAGAATCTCCCTCCACTCATTCAGAACATATTATTGCTGGTGCGGGAAGCAAATCCAGCCAACCAGTAACGCCTGCTTCCAAAGAAAACACTCACTTTACTGTATCTGGTGTTTTGAAATGTATGAAAATAAATTATTAATTATCATGACTTTTGGGCTGAACCTGTTTATATGGGCTTGCATCTGTCTGATCTGAAGACTGAGTCACTGACTGACAGACACTCTCTTGGCTTGTCCAGTTACTCACATTATATCCATACTGTTCCAACAGCTTAAATAAAAATAGCAAGCTTGAAACTTCTCCTCTGTTGGCATTTCTTCATAGAGACAGAGTGTTGCTTAAAGAAACATCAAATCACTCTTAAAGAGGTCAGATCTGCAGGGTGAAATGGCAGAATTAATGGTGAGACTCCCTGCCTGCAGGTTTCCAGCCCAGCTTTAGACCCCTGAGCAGGATCCCAAGAGGATGGGTGAGGAGGTTTGGATGCTGTGTGAATGGTTTTAGAGCTTCCTGCAAAATATCAGTCAATGAGAATTAAAAACCTGCTTCAGTCCAAAACTTGCAGCCCTTCTGCCCCTGCCAACCACTTCCACATCTGGCAGCTGGGGCAAACTCCGGAGTAGTATTTCCACTGACACCAAGATAATTCTTTTTCCTCCTTTTCACTTTGTCCTCCCTCAGACTGGTGAAGACTGAAGTAAGACCTACAGATCAGCCTCTTGGAGAGGGAGCACGGGGGAGAGGTGGACTGCAGCAGAAGTCTCCTATCCCTGTGGCAATGCCCTTCTGTTGTATCATATGGAGAAAACTGACTCAATAGAAATACAATGTTCTTCACTATCCCATCCAGCAAGATGCAAATATCTAATCTCTCAGTGCAGAATAAGGGGACTCCAGGCTGAATTTGGGTAGTTACAGACTTGCAGACATTTAAGGCTTTGTGCCATCAGTGTCATTTTCAGATTTCCTGACTTTCCATTAGTTTATAACCTTTAAATGTACATTTCCTGAATTTATTTTTAATTTCATCATTGCATCACCAACGTTACATGAAATAATTTGACACTTGTGCAGATCTTCAGATGTGAGCTAAAGAAGGGCTACCTGGATGGGCAGAGACAGGTAAAAAGGCTTGAGGCAACAGATGAAATGTTGGTCCTCCTACTCATTTGCTTGATTAAGTAGGAACTGAAAGTGGCTGACAACAAATGCTATGCCCTATAAACAAGCAAAAAATCCTGGCAGAACTGACAGACAGCATTTCCATGGGGCCTGAGCCCCCAGATGGCTTTTCTGGGATATACTATAACCATAAAAGCTGCAAAATCCTACCAGTGTAGCAGCCAGCAGTGAGTAAACATGAAGAGCCTTGGATATCCTGAAGGTCAGAGGCAATAACACCCCTGCAGTGCATAGTTATGGTGTGAAGGAGAATTGGGCACATCACGGCCTCTTCCTGGAGACTCCACTACGCATATTAGTGATAGCATGGTAAGAAAGGGATCGTCCTACAGCTCCAGTGAGCCTTCCACCTCTCTCAACACTGTGAAGGCTCCAATTCCTTACCTGGCATGTCCTTTTGACAACTGCTTTGCAGTATCTGGAGAACACAAGGAATTAGTCACACATATTTATGCTGCAATACACACCAGAGGGTCTGTGTGCCAGGCACCGAGAAAAAAATCCAAACCATGGTCATGCCTTACTATTACTGGTTTGAATGGTTCAGCATTTTCCTTTGAAACACTCTGATCGAGATTAGGAGCCCAAACATCTCAAATGGTCTGTAGGGAACACTGTGAATTGCCTTTGTCCCAGAATAACTCTTAACTCAGTGGGTACATCACTGCTGGGCTAGATTTACAGGTGATCAGCCAGGGCCTTTCCACCTGATACTCATTTTTATGTATCTGAAGCAAGTGTCTAATCACCATTTCCCCCTTGATTTCATAGATGATTTTTAAAAGAGAGGAAGCAATTCAGTACAGTCTGGACTTCAGACTGGATGAAGAGGATCGCACACCTTAGAGCTGCAGCCAATATCTAAGTGAAGTACAACATTCTCCACTCATTCTGCATTTTCAAGCATGGAAAACCATGAGTAGGATGTGTGTTTGTGGTCGAGGAGGTATGCAAGCTATTTTCTGTGTGGATGGAATATGCCTGGTGCTGAAAGTTGTGGGACTGAAGAATGAATGCAGTTGTATTGGGAGAAGGAGGAATGCTTACAGTATTTTGTGTCCTCAAATGTGGATTAGCTTGGACAGGGATGTAAGGTGGGAAAGACATATCCTGAACACCTGTTTCTACATCTGTATTTTTTTTAATAAATTTTGGAGACAGCATGCCTTGCTCCGTTCTCTCTGTCCTTGTTCTGCATTTAAGTCCTTTCCATTCCACGCAAAAATAGTTTCTCCTCTCATTGAACTCAGCTGTTTTTCTGCAAGTGGAGTAGTGTCCATGTGCATGTGTCAGGGCTGTGCAGACTGGGCACACCTCTGCCTATGGGAGCATTGGGAACTGGGGCAGCAGTTCCCTACCCTGGGAACCAAACCTCCTGCTGCTGCTCTGAGTGTGCTCCATGTCTGCTGACTTCCTTTGTGCTGGTTTGCTGCTGCTTTCACAAAATCACACAGAATCACAGAGTGGTTCAGGTTGGAAGGGACCACAGTGGCTCATCTGGTCCCA
>NW_020926372.1:0-474 GCF_003984885.1 Neopelma chrysocephalum
AGAACATGTTCATATATGCACAGGCACACGTGTACTTTTTTTTCCCCTTGCCTTGATGTTTCCTGCAATTAGTGCCAATAATTCAGTGGTGCTCTAGTTTCCATTTGCAGCTGATCAAAACCTCCCCCAAGGCCATACAACTCCTGAGGAAAGGCACATGATCTCAGTGAAAATATTGATTTTATTATACACATCTGCACATATTCTCCCACATACTATACCAGAGTTTCAGTGTTACTCAGCACTTTGTAAAGCCATTTGTGGCCAGGTTCTCTTAGTCTGTGTGGAACAGTTCAGTCTCAGCACAAAGACTTCTGGAATAGGGTTAATAAAGGCAGTTTTTAGGGAAAGAAACACCTAGAAAATGAAAGTAGAGCTTTCCACCTACTGATAAAAGTGTTATTGTACCAGAACTGGGAGAAATTGTCTCTGGGCATTTAGGTGCCCTAGAGCCTCAGTGGGTGCATCAGCCAG
>NW_020926373.1:0-429 GCF_003984885.1 Neopelma chrysocephalum
AGGTGATATGATATCAAAGCAGAGGTGTGATGTTACAGGAAGGGGATTAGGTCAGAGGACAGCTGTGACATCACAAGGGAGCCGTGATGTCACAAGGTAGAATGTGACATCACAGGGTTGATATCACAGTAGAGATGTGATGTCATATGACGGATGTGACATCATAGGAGGATGTGATGTCACAGGGGATGTGTGATGTCACAGGAAGGATGTGATGTCAAATGAGAGGTGTGATGTCACAGGGGAGAATGTGATGTCACAGGGCAGGTGTAACGTCATAGGAGAGAGAGATGTGGTGTCGTAGGGCAGGTGTGATGTCACAGGAAGGATGTGATTCCATAGGGGAGCTCTGATGTCACAGGAAGGATGTGATATCACGGAGGGATGTGATGTAACAGGGGAGGACGTGACATCACAAAGGTGATATGA
>NW_020926374.1:0-429 GCF_003984885.1 Neopelma chrysocephalum
AGGTGATATGATATCAAAGCAGAGGTGTGATGTTACAGGAAGGGGATTAGGTCAGAGGACAGCTGTGACATCACAAGGGAGCCGTGATGTCACAAGGTAGAATGTGACATCACAGGGTTGATATCACAGTAGAGATGTGATGTCATATGACGGATGTGACATCATAGGAGGATGTGATGTCACAGGGGATGTGTGATGTCACAGGAAGGATGTGATGTCAAATGAGAGGTGTGATGTCACAGGGGAGAATGTGATGTCACAGGGCAGGTGTAACGTCATAGGAGAGAGAGATGTGGTGTCGTAGGGCAGGTGTGATGTCACAGGAAGGATGTGATTCCATAGGGGAGCTCTGATGTCACAGGAAGGATGTGATATCACGGAGGGATGTGATGTAACAGGGGAGGACGTGACATCACAAAGGTGATATGA
>NW_020926375.1:0-20463 GCF_003984885.1 Neopelma chrysocephalum
AACTTTGTCTGTAGGACTCTGACTGACGCAGGTTTGTTGGTTTTTTTAAATGTGACTGGAAATGCCACAGGTGAAACACAGCCAGAGAATTAACCAAGGAACAAGCAAATTGTCACACAATGCATGATCTCACAGTGCTGTGCTTGTGGGTATAACGCCTCTCACAGATAAGTGGAATATGTATAGCAAGGCCTTTCAAATCCTCTCCTCTGACTCTGGTCCTTTTGTGGTGAGACTTGGAGCAGGATTCTTCCCATATTTCTTCATTCATTCCATCTCGCACACTCCATGGCCACAGCATTATCTTGTCCTTCTTCTCCTTTTTATTAGGTACTTTTGCTACCAGACAGATTATTATGTCCATGTAATCAGCAACTTTACTGCCAATACTACTGCATTTTTATGTAGAGGCTACTGTGTTTGTTTCACAGCAGTAAATGCAAGACTCTTTTGATAGCTTTCTTCCCAGGAAGGCCTTCATGTGTCACTGGATGAATGAACAATCTTGATCCTTTACAAAGAAAAGGTAGGATAATTCACAATTCTCCATTGTGAGTAAAGCACTCAGTATTCTCACGTGTTGTAATCATAGCATTTAAAACTGTAGATGTGGCAAATGGTGAGCAATTCGTCCACAAAGTATCCTGCTAGCAGTGTAAAACCAACTTTAGTGGTGCCAAATAAATGACTGTTCTGTTAATAAATTAATGTTCTATGCCAAAGTGACTAGTGTAGTAGATGAGGGAAAGACTGTGTATGTATTCTACCTGGACATCAGTAAAGCTTTTGATACTGTCTCCCACATTGTTCTCCTGGAGAAACTGGCTGTTCATCGCTTGGACAGGTGCACCGTTTGCTGAGTATAGAACTGTCTGAATGGGCAATGCCAAAGAGTGGTGCTAAATGGAGTTACATCCAGTTGGCACACAATCACTAGTGGTGTTCCCCAGGGCTCATTATGGGTTCAGTCCTCTTTAGTATCTTTATCAATGATGTGGACAAGCAGATTAAGTGCATCTCACTCAGTTTGCAGACAACACCAAGCTGGGTGGGAGTGTAGATCTGCTGGAGGGCAGGAAGGCTTTATAGAGGGATCTGGACAGGCTGGATCCATGGGCTGAGGCCAATTTTGTTAAGTTCAAAAAGGCAAAGTGTTGAGTCCTGCACTTGGGTCACAACAACCCCATGCAGCACTACAGTCTTGGGGAAGAGGGACTGGAAAGCTGCCTGGCAGAAAAGGGCCTGGCGATGTTGGTTGACAGCAGCTGAGCATGAGCCACAGTGTGCCCAGGTAGCCAAAAAGGCCAATGACATCCTGACTTGTAGCAGAAATAGTGTGGCCAGCAGGGCTAGGGAAGTGATTGTCCCCCTGTCCTCAGCACTGGTGAGGCCACACCTGGAGTAATGTGTCCAGTTGTGGGCCCCTCACTACGAGAAAGACATTGAGGTGCTGGAACTTGTCCAGAGAAGGGCAACGGAGCTGGGGAAGAGTCTAAAGAGTAAGTCATATGAGGAGCAGCTGAGGGAGCTGGGGTTGTTTAGCCTGAAGAAGAGGAGGCTCAGGAGAGACCTTTTTGCTCTCTACTAATATATGAAAGGGGGTTGTAGCAAGGAGATTGTAGCAAGGTAGGGGTCAATCTCTTCTCCCAGGCCACTAGCGACAGGAGAGGAGGACATAGCTTCAGTCCAGGGGAGGTTCAGGTTGGACATCAGGAAGAATTTCTTCACCGAAAGAGTGGTCAGGCATTGGAATAGGCTGCCCAGGGAAGTGATGGAGTCACCATCCCTGAAAGTGTTCAAGAAACAACTGGATGTGACACATAGTGCTATAGTTTAGTTGACATGGTGGTGTGTGGTCAAAGATTGGCATCAATGATCTTGGAAGTTTTTTCCAACCTTAATTATTCTGTGATTCTTTGATTTGAAGACTTTGTTTATGCCAAGCTGAGTCATTTGCTGACTTTGACTTGTTACAGCAACTCTCACTAATGTAAAATGTCAAAAAAAGCGAAACAGTGTTTATATAATATTGAGATTTCTAAACTTTAGAACCTCTTTTCTTTTTTAAATAAGGCACATTGAATTGAAATATATCTTGTTAAAACATTGTTCTTGAAATTTTCACCTGCAGCCTTTGTTTTGCTCCAAATTTACTGTCTTGAGTTAAAAAGGGTTTTCCCCTGGAGTTGGTAAGTGGTTAGCTCCAGGGGGGTGATGTTTCTTGGTGTTGACCCAATCAGCACCCCTGCAAAATTAAAACATATCACACCAGACCAGAAAAGAAGGATGATGGCGTAGCTGGAAGAGAAGTAGCCATGTTTTAGGCCATGAGGAGAGAGGGGCCAGAAGCTCCACTGGGGACCAAGACCCCATCAGCCCTGGCTGGGGGCTACAAGAACTTGGAACAGTGTTAAACTGGGCCAAGTACTGTGGCTAAGAGTCGGGGGAAGTTTCTCTGCTGTGAGTGGACAGCAAGAGACACTGAAACAGCAGCAGAGCAGCAGTGAACAGAGAACTGTGGCAGAAAGCCAAGAAGATAAGAGGGAAGCAGCAAAGACGGCATGCAGCCAAGCTGAGAGACACAGAGATGTGTGATGGAGAGAGAGAGAGAGGACTGAGCTCAACAGAGACTGTTTTGGGGTAAGACTGAATAAATTTCCCCAAACCTTTCAGACCCCTCTTGGAAGGAGGCAGTGGACTTCTACTTGAAGGGAGTCCTGAAATGCAGCAGCACCAGAGAGAGGAGCTGAGAAGCTCAGAGATGTCCTGGAAACTGGACCGGGACGGCTGGACAGAATGTGGGGGAAGTGGCCTTGCCCCCCCACTGCTGCCACGCTGGCAGTTTGAGACAGAGTGAAGGAGCTCTGGTAGGATGCTTGGGGCAAAGACTGAACTGAGAGCTGCCCTAAACATTCTGACTCAGGAGGAACTTGAATCTCCTGAGGAAGGGACTGTCACAAAGATGCCCTGCACTTCGTGATATGACGTGGTGAAGCGACCCTTGTCCCTGCTACGCAGTCCACGGGAGAGAGAGACCTTTGGCTGGAGCTGAAGGGCCGAGGGGTGAGAGAAGACCCCTGTGTTGTGAGTGGAGAGACATTGCTGCCCTGAAAGTGAAAAGGATCTTTTCGTCTTCCCTTTCTGAACTTTTATTGGAGGAAAAGGAGACTTGATCTAATGTAAATATATTGCTTTACCACAGGAGAGAGAGTTAAAATTGTGTATATAATGTATTATAGTATTTACTTGTGTAATAATTGTAATATAATTCCCTTCCCCCAATATTGAGTCTTGTGTTATGTCTGGAAAACCCTCTCACACTGAAGTAAATTGTGGGAGGGGAGGGCTTGGACTTGGAAACTGGATTTTTGGGGGTCTCAAACCACGACATTTACCAAAAGTGACTTTTGTTGTGCTCATATGCAGAGTAGTTGTCTTCAGATAACTTGAGATCTGTCACAGTAATTCATAAAACATGGACAGAGATGACTGATGCTGTTTAGCACTTTATATAAACAAAAATTTGGTATGATCAACCAAAACTAACAATCTGTTAAATATTATTATGGCCAGTACAATGTGGCAATTACTGTCACAGAAGAAACATTAGTTTGGTAATTCTTTTTTGGTTATTTTGCCTTTGGATATGCTTGAAAATGAGAGTGCAAAGGTATTTCTGACAAAAAGGTACTGAACCTTTCACACTATGTGCAAAAAGTGAGAACAAATTTCTGACAGATTGAAATAATTTCTATGAGGTCACTCATGTCAATAGCAATATGCAGAATTTTTTGTTGTTTTAGTAAGACTTTCTTTTAAGATGTTAACTAGGAAACTGCAATTATATTTTTTTTGCCTTTTTTTTTCTTTTTGGTAGCGCAAATGGTGATTAACTCTTAGGTCTGTTTTTCAGTTCAATAACCTGGAAAACAGAGATTGCTGGCATGATAACAAGGTTCTCTTTTCCTTGCAAGATTTTGTATATTCATTGAATGATAAAACGCAACGTTTAATATTTAGCCCAGGTGAAAGGTTCTGCAATTCCATGAAAAAGGCAGGCTTAGTCAGATTCAGAAACTAAATTACTTTCTAGAACAACAGCAATGAAAAACCCAGAATAACAAATTAGGATGAACATAACATAATATTTCACAAATAACCCCAGATAGCATATGCTTTATTTCACTTTCTTCTTTAATAGAAAGGATTTAAATTATATTTTGATGTTAACTATGTGCCATACAGTGCACTTATCCATCAGTAGTTCCAATTCTTAAGGCTGTATCTTAATCCACAACAGATTATTAAAAATAATAATGAAAATAAAATTAATTTCATCCTTGCAATTATTTTCTAAAATCATAATGATGATCTGTCCTTCAATACTGGCCACAGTGTTCTCAAATTCAATATCGCAGAAGGCAGAAAACCCACAACTTTTTACCCATCTGCCCACCATAATGCAATTTACAACTAGAAAGTACATGTAAATGAATAACCTTTCTCAAGAGAAATCAGGTGAAGTAGCCCGGAGGGTAGAATCCTTGTAGAAGACTGTTCAAAGCTACTAGAGATGTCTAACACACTGGAACTTCTATCAAAATAAGAAAATAGAACACCCTGACAAGATAACGTAAAACTGTTGAGAAATAGAAAAAAAAAAATTGTTGAGCTTTAACTTGCTAAAAAGCATTAGCACAAGTAATAACAGCATTTAAAATAAAAGAAGTAGAGAGTCTGACTCTAGTTCTGACAAAGAGTAAAAGAAACATTCAAGAAAGATAAGATTTTAGCAAAAAAACCCCAGACAACCCTAAATGAAACAAGAAAAGGCAAAAAAGAGGTGTGGTTGTTTTATATATTTTTCTTTTTTTTCAGTGAAGCCTTTCTGTGTGCAGAACAAACTAAGGACCTTTGACTTAGTCATGGAAAAGGTTTAGAACAGATTTATATATGTATAGTAACAAACCAACAGAAATAAATTGTGTTAATCTGAGAAGTCTAGCAGAAATCAAAACTAAACTGTTGAATACATCCTGTGAAGGATAACTATGACTTACATCAGCCCTGATACCTGAGGAGTGTAAAGGTGATAGCTGTGAAGCCAAGTTTTTTAAAGAACCTGTATGGTGTGAGATTTAAGTTTGTTAGTGTGTCTGGACTCCATAGTGAGGAGATTGGATAAAATCATAATAAAGATCAGAGTTAGTATGGTTCAGTGTTTTAATGCGTTATAACAGAGAAGAAGTGGCAAACTGGGATATTTAATAGGTGTCTCACCAATGGCTAACAAATTGGACATGGAGTAAATTTCTTCCTGAATTAACAATGGATTAAAGAACAGGGAAAAAAAATAGGATAATTTTTTCCCAAAAGATTTAGTAGGTGAATGGACGTAGTTGTATATGTTATTCAACATATTCTTAACTAGACTAGCAAAAGGTGTGAATAATGAGACAATTTTTGGCTGATATGAAATTATCGAATAGCCAAAGCTTACTGTAAAGAGTTGTGTAAGGATATTAGTGTTGAGTGGTTGGATGAGAAAAGATCAAATTAATCCAAAGTAATCTTCCCAAGGGAAAACAGTTTTAATGATGAAGCTCACAGTGGTGGACTCTAAACTAGCAAAGATCTTGAAACTTTTCTGATTAATTCTTTTAAGACATAAAGCCAATTATCAGTAAACATCCGAAGAAAAACAGAATATTATGAAGCATCGGGAAAAGCATGGCAATTAAAAGAAGAATCAGAAAGCTTGATTATGTATATATTGATGAAATGGGAACATAGTGAATGGTTTGTGGAAGTGTAGAGGGAAATAGACCTAGAAAGGGCAGAGAGAAGAGCAGAGGGGAAGATTAGAGATATGGGACAACTTCTGTGTGAGAGATATAGCTGTACCAGTACTCTTCAGCTTGCCAAGGAGACAACAAAAGGTGGGTCTGATAGAGGAATGCAAAATTATGAATGACAGGAAGAAACTGAATAGGGAATGATTACTCACCGTGGGGTACCCAAGGAAACTGTTAGGAGCAGGTTTAAAACAAACAAAAGAAAGCCCTTTCCTGCATAACAATATTGCATTTTGAGATTCATTTTCATGGAATGCCAAAACTACAAATAAGTTCAAAAAAATGATTAATGATTAAACAATTTTATAAAGGAAAGACCATGAAGAGCTATTAAACATGAGATGGATGATTTTGAACAGAAGTAGATGGCAACTACTGCTCTACTTTCCCTCTTTCATGTGTTCTTTTTTCCTAAACATCAGCTGCTGATCAGTGGCTGAGAAAAATCTTTTAGTTTTTAGTTTGATCTAGCATATCTGTTTTTATGGGAAACAGTATAGAAAATAAGGTTTATTCAATACTAAATATGTGAGCTCTGATTTTGCTATCCTTAAGCAGAATAATAAGCTGCCCAGGCTTATTGCCAGTATTAAAGTTAATCAGGTTTCTTTTGGGTGGCGTGATTAAATGTCATATAACTGAGCACTTCAGAATCAATAACATTTTAATAATAATTCAACCAAACCCTTCTATTAATTGATCCTTTTTAGACATTTATTATATATCTAGTGGTGTACAAATATTTTCTATGTTGCTAAGAAAAAGTGATAAAAATAGAATATACAGCTTAAGACTCAATAATTATGGTGTGGGTTAAGGACAAATGAGAGAGATATATCTCCACAATCCAGCAAGGGAAGCTAATTCAGTTTTTCTACAGTCTTGCTTTAGTGAAGCAAAAATGAGAAAGGAAGGAATGGTTAAGTATTTTCAATATCTTTATGTTTACAAAATAGTACCAAAAGAACAGTAATCCAGGTGTTTGTTGTCCTTTATTACTCTCTGTGGAGACTTCCATTCACTTCAAGGGCTGCCCTCACTAAATGTGTTTCTGTGGGAACAGAAAACAGCCTGGTTGAAGAACGTGGGTGTCATCATGGATCTGCAAAGCTAATGTGACACTGATCCTTTCTCTGTCAAGGTCCAACATGAACAAAACCTCTACTCTGGAATCAGTACATGAAAGGTCTACAAAATGTTAGCAGGGTTTTCCTCCTTCCTTTTCTGAGGAGAGAAAATGAGATTCTTCTGCCTGCAAAGATGAGAAAGTTACTGTTTGAATTTGCTTTACTGGTTGAGAGTATTCTGAAAAAAAAATCCCTAAATTTTGAGGAAGAATGAAGCCCTTAGAGCTCATGCAATGGGAGAAATGAGAGCAAATGCAAAGGCTGACTGTTAAAGTTGCCATCAGCAACTGAAATATTGAGTTGAACTGTCAAGAAACAAGTGTTCTCTCATTTATTTAAAATTTATAAATAGGTACAGTGGTATTATCTGTAATATTCACTTCTGAAAGCTGAAGAATGACAGAGCCCATTTGAGTGGGTGCCCCATCACTCAGTCAACTTCCTAATGGAGCTGGGACTGGTATTGCCACTTCTTTCCGGGATAAGAGGTCTGGTAATGTTAAACTCGACATTGGCTTCATGTGACAACACATGTGCACCCGGACGGGCTCCAGCTGTAAGAGTAGCATGTCTTCTGTGTCAAGTTGGACTGGCTGGAAATACCATGTGGAGGTGGATATTTGTGGTGTTGGATATATTGCACAATGGCAATGGGCTGAATGGTCCTGTCAGGATGTAAGCCTGGGTGTAAAAGTACTGTCTCGAGCACTATATCAACATCCCGACCTTTGGGACTTGGACAGACACTAAGAACCTTTTCTCTTTATTCCTGAGCAGGGCTCAGGTGCTGTTGCACGTGCTTCAGTGTCCATGTTTAGGTGTTTTGAGGAATTTGTGTCAAAAATGAGATGCAAATTGAAAGCAGGTATCAGGGAGGATTAGATTTCAAAATTACTGTCTTGAACTTTCACATTTAAGTTCTTATCTGCTCTGGCATGCTTGATGCATAGTGGTCACTGCCAATTGCTTTCTGATTACGTTTGATGTATGTTTGCAGCTGGTGGAATCAAGTAGTTATTTGCAGAAACGTGCTGGACTCACTTCTTGAACTCCTGGAATGACAGTTTGATGAAACCAGAATAGAAATGGGATCTGCATTTATGCTGGAGTAGGAAAACTCAAAATGGAAAAATTCCTCATGTGCGGTCTAGATGACACAGTATCAGTGTAGGTTTGATTTATGTGGGCCAGTGGAGAGAAAGTGTTGGGGGAAATGAAAGAGCAGGATTCAGTTCCTGTTGTTACTCTGCAATTTTGAATAAAATATCCAAGACCTACAGGCTTTGATTCTTCATGCTGTTAAAATGCAGGTAGTAAACCTTGGCCATATTTGAAAATGATTTTGTATTTTAGACTGATTATACAATTTGGAAATTATTTTAACAAAGAAAATCAGTATTATTAGTACTTCCCCAAAAGTTTAAGAATTGTAAAATAGAAACTTGTCTTCTCGGTGACTTATGTCTGCAAGTTTGCTTTGGGCTCCTGAAATGAGTCTGTTATTTGGGTTGTACAGTCACAGAAATGCTGGCCAACTGAGGTGAATCTGATATAAGTAAGGTATGAACAATAGCTCCCCTCCTACCAAGATACAAAACACTGAAAAAAGTCATTGTCAATTCTTTTAAAAATATGCAGATTGTAATATTTGAAAATATTTGCTCTCTTTCCCAGCAATACAGTTTCTGCTATCAGAATTAAGATTTTCAAGTAAACAGAGCTGATAGAATTTTCTGCTGAAGTATCCATCCAAAATTGATGCATTAAACAACGCACTTCTTCTTTGTGTTTAGTTGTAAAAAACTTAGTTCAGCAATTTAGCATAAATATGGGATCTAGTGCTGTTGTACTGTTTGCATACTGTTACACTGGTGATAACTAATTACTGGAGGAAGGATGGGGAGAGCAGGCATATTTCTTTCCATTTGCTAGGATAAAAATGGTGGAGATATGGTGCAAAATATTCTTCATGTTAATACTGATTATGCTTTCCCATACTTTTTCATGTATGGAACACATTTTAACACACATAATCCTCTGTTAATTGCGTGACATTTCAATGGGGCAGTAGAACAATAACGGTGTTGGAGAGTGTGACAGGGAATGGTGCTTTTTTTTCATCCCCCAGTATTCTCTGGCAAGGTCACTGTCTGAATGGATCATCTTTTGTGTTGTACAAATAAGAGATTTTGTGATGCAGTTGTCAGAAATTATTAAAAAGTTAAATTAAATTTTCTAAATTTGAACACAGGTTTTCCTGCCTTCCTTGTGCTTATGCATTTTTTATAGTCTTCAGATTTGTTTCTTGATTTGAAAACATGATTTCTGATATATTTCCTGTCTCACTGTGTGTGATAGTGTTATGTTTTCCTGAAGCTGTTGTTGTTTGTGATGAATAGGAACTATTGGAATAATCCGTAATGATGTTAATTCACATTCACTTGTAGTGCTGCTGCCTAGATACATAGCAATTGTTCCAGGAGCTTTCATTCTGATAAGGAAAAATATTCATGATGAAGAAATCACTGATTTTTAACTCATTTGTTCTTTAAGCTCAGAATTACACTGGTTTTTTTTCTAATGAAGAGAAGAGAAAGGACAGGTATATGGATAAAGGTTCTGAGGATGAATACGTATGATTTTAGTAGCCCCACAATACTGTGACACATTGGTTGAACACACATGACGTATATTGTTTTAAACTGAATTTTTTATGCCACAATGTATTTAAATGATGAATGTCTTGGATACCACAATACCAGCATATCACCTATTGCAACACTCCCTGTTCATCCCCAGCCTTTTAAAGTGCTGATTTTTCATTGCAGTAGCCTTTATTATATCATATTAACAAAATGTTGAGAAGTGACTACACAGACATCAATTTATTTGGGTAGAATAGTTGATGAAGGAATTGACCTGCAAAAGATTGTAGATGGACTAACTGCAGAATCTATTTTAAATGGATACATTGTGCTTTCCCAAATTATTCTCAGGTTTCTAGATTCTGTGCTGTCTACACATCCAGATGAGATTCATGTAACAGTATTGAGGAAGCTGATGGAATTGCTCACTGAGACACTTTCCATTATTTATCATCAGTTCTGGCTAACTGGGGAGGTACCAGACAACTGGAGGTTAGCCAATGTGATGTCCATCTACAAGAAGGGTTGGAAGGAGGATCTGGGGAACCACAGGCCTGTCAGCCTGACCTTGGTGCCGGGGAAGGTTATGAAACAGATCATCTTGAGTGTGTCACAAGGCACATACAGGACAACCAGAGGATCAGGCCCAGCCATCATGGGTTCAAAAAAGTCAGGTCCTTCTTGATCAACCTGACCTCCTTTTATGACTACCTAGTGGATGACCACCTAGTGGATGAGAGAAAGGCTGTGGATGTAGTCTACCTGGACTTCAGTAAAGCCTTTGACATTATCTTCCACAGCATTCTTTTGGAGAAGGGGACTGCCCATGACTTGGATGGGTGCCCTGTTTGTTGGGTAAAAAACTGGCTGAATGGCCAGGCCCAAAGAGTGGTGGTGAATGGAATTAAGTCCAGCTTGTGGCTCGTCACTAGTGGTGACCAGGGCTCAGTACTGGGGCCAGTTCTGTTTAGTATCCTTATCAATGATCTGGATGAGGAGACTGAGTGCACTCTCAGTCAGTTTGCAGATGACACCAAGTTGGGTGGGAGTGTGAGTCTGCTGGAGGGTAGGAAGGCTCTGCAGCGGGATCTGGACAGGCTGGATCAGTGGGTTGAGGCCAGTTGTATGAGGTTCAAAAAGATAAAGTATCAAGTCCTGCACTTGGGTCACAACAACCTCATGCAGCACTACAGGCTTCAGGCAGAGTGGCTGGAAAGCTGGCTGGTGTAAAACAACCTGGGAATGCTGCTTGACAGACAGCTGAACTTGAGTCAGCAGTGTGCTCAGGTGGTCAAGAAGGCCAAAGGCACCCTGGCTTATATCAAAAATGGTGTGGCAAGTGGCGCTAGGGAAGTGATTGTCCCTCTGTACTTGGCACTGGTAAGGCTGCACATCAAATCCTGTGTTCAGTTTTGGGCCCATTACTACAAGGACTGACATGCTGGAGTGTGTCCAGAGAAAGACAACAGAGCTGGTCTAGACAGTAAGTCCCATGAGGAGCGGCTGATGGAGCTGGGATTGTTTAGACTGGACAAAAGGAGGCTCAGGGGGGACCTTTTCACTCTCTACAGCTACCTCAAAGGGGGTTGGTCAGATTCTTTGTCCAGGTAACAAGCAACAGGAGGAGAGAAAATGGCTTCAAATTATGCCACAGGAGGTTAAAGTTGAATATTAGGAAAAATTTTTTCACTGAAAGGTTGTCAAGCACTGGAATAGGCTGCCTAGGGAAGTAGTGGAAACACCATCCCTGAAAGTGTTAAAAAAATGTGTAGATGTGGCAATTGGATACATGATTTAGTTGTAACTGGCAGTGCTAGGTTAATGGTTGGACATGATGATCTTAGAGGTTCTCTTTTCCAACCTTAACTATTTAATGATTCTATGATTTTACTCAGTCTTTTTTGGAGAATGGTATTAATAAAACTGAATCAATTTCTAATCTTCCCTATGAAATCACAGTCTTTTCAGGTAAGAAATTTAGAGCCCATAAACTTTTCCCTTTCCAAAAGTGGCTTTGGAAAATACAAACCCACGAGAACTAAGTAGCAAACTCACTTCAGAGGTCTCTACAATGCAGGCAATATTCTCAGTAAGGTAATTACCAGATAATATTCTAAACATAAAGAATATAAAAATAGAAGAACTTGAGAGACCATACTCACATTAACAGAAAATAAGTGTGCAAGACAGCAGCAAGTCCTGATACATACCAGGAGGAGCTGAGTACTTGCGTTGCCTCAACACGTGATACAGCTGTGGCCATGCAGTTCTGCAGTCCCTACTCTGACTGCTGCCTGAATCCTGCACTGACACTTCCAACTATTTCAGCACAATGTTTTCTCCCCCAATTCTTTCCACATGTGGCTTCTACTCCATTTTCCACAGGACTTCCCCTATTTCTTGCTGCACAAATGTGACAAAATGTGATCTGACCTTTTTTTCCTCCTCCGTTCTGCCTTTCTCACTGTTCTAGGCTAGTGAGCCTTCCGTCCTTATTTGTGCTTTACCTGGTGACCACATTTGTACTCTCCACAACATCGTCCATAACTTCACACTCTTTCCTCACAATAAAAGCATGTTTTAGAGTCTATAATGTTCTAAAGTGTTTTATAATGATGAGACTTTTCTTCCCATCTACTTCTTCCCTTCTTTTTGTCTCATATAAATGCTCTGTTACCAAACTCCCTTTCTGTCTTCCAGTTCTGCCTTTGAGCCCCTTCATCTGGTTTTAGGGTCTACATTTCACTGATATTTCTTTCTGTCACTACAACTCCTCTTTTGATAGATTTAGTGAACAAGTATTCCACCCTTGTCCCTTGAACTTGTTATTCCCTCTCAGCCCTTCATTTGGTCAGATCCTGTCCTATTCTGACTCCTTCTTACCACTGAATGCTCTGGGAAGTATTCCCTTAGAGAAGTTGTCTGATTTGCCTTTCTTACAATTTTTATATCAGTTCTGTATGAACTATATCTGTTTTCCTTAACTGTATCTCTGCGTATCTGCCTGTGAAAACTCGAATTTTAGAACCTTTTAGAAAAGGCCTCAAAAACCTGTCTCTCAACTCCAGTTTTGGCTGAATTTGTCCAGATTAGAATCTTAGGCCAACTTTCTTGTATAGCCTCAAAGAGGCCTGTGAACTCATGTTCAATTCAGAGATAGCTACTAATCTTTGATTCTAAATCCAGCCTACAATTTAATTTTACAAGTATGAATGTTGCTAGACCTGTGTGTCAGTGACACACATAGCATGGGTTTGCTATGGGTTGTTTTTCCCATTCAGGCTATCTTGATGTTTCCTGCTGCAATATTTCAAATCTTTCCTGTCTTTCCACGTAGCAGAAGTTGGCATTATCTTGTGTCTCTGTTACTATAGCATACTTTTTGTCTTTTGTTGTAATTTTATTCCTCTGACTGGGACCTCTGGTGGCCTAGTGGTTAGCATGCAGGACTCTCACTGCTGCAGCCCAGGTTCAATTCCTCGGTCCCCCTGGGCAGATGGAGCTCGTTAGCCCTGTGAGGCCATCCATCTATGAGAAGGTCACTCTAAACAAACCTACGTCCTGAGGACCTCACTGCCATTGTCCAAGCTTGCTTGGCCCCGGCAGATGAACCTTAGGATTAAAGGGTGGGCGCATGCTGTGTCTCACCTAAAAAATCCATTGCGCAGGCTGGAAAGGTAAAAGACCTTTTCCCAAATCTTCGTTCGCGAAGACTGGCCATTATTATTATTATTATTCCTCTGACTATTTTTCGTATTGCTGCAAAGATCTTCCTTTCTGTATTTCTCTTATGTTTAATTCCTTTGCTTTGCAATATCTGTGCCCCTTTGCTTCACTAAACCTAATCTGTTTATTAATTCTCAAGGCTTTTCACAACTGTTTGTAGCACAGTTAGGACCTCATCTTCAAGACTGAGAGTGAACATCAAGCTCCAGTTAGCTCCAGAACAATTGCTATGTATCTAGGCAGCAGCACTACAAGTGAATGTGAATTAGCATCATTACAAGTTATTCTAATAATTCCTATCCATCACAAACAACAACAGCTTCAGGAAAACACAACACTACCACATGCAACCAGACAGGGAATATATCAGAAAGCTTGTTATCAAATTAAGAAACAGATCTGAAGACTATCAAAAATGCAGATGCAGAAGGAAGGCTAGAAAACCTGTGCTCAAATTTAGAAAATTTATTAGAAGCTCATCCTTCTTCATCTACTTGTTGAAGTTCCTGGCAGACACATTTGTTTTTTTCACCATATTATTTGTATACCTCTCCCTAAGCTGGAAAAGGGGAATATCCTCATAAGCAGACCCAAACTACCCTATTATCCTCCAAATCCCTGCGTAATATGCTTCTTAACTAAGACTAATACATGAGAGTATGAGCAGAGTCTTCTGAGATCAAGCTGAGCAAAGCTGGTTGCTTTATCTCCCCCATTGATGTCTGCACTAATTTCCTCTGTACTTTGCAAAGTAAGTAGTCTGAGGCAGAGGCAAGTAGCATAAACAAAGTGCTACAGCAGTGCAGTTGATATGTAATGATTTTTGAAGGCTAGCACTTCTAAGAGATTTTGGGTGGTGGCCTACTGTATGTGAATGCTGCAGAACATGTGCCTCTGGCTAAAGAATGAAGTGTTGAGATTGACTTTTGATTTCCTTACTTTGGTGAAACATTTATTTTATTTGTATAATAATGGTGTGTATGGATAACACAGGATGATAAATATTGAAATGGGATGTGGAAGTGATTCATATTTCATGAACTCTGGTCATGACCTTCTTACAATTACTCAAACAAATTACATTAATTACATCAAATTACATGACAGGCAAAGGAAGTTGTCATTAGTATCCATTACATAAAGCAATATAGAAAGAAACTGCCTAGTTTTCTGTGGTAGTTGACTGTAAACATGACCACTCTTACATAACAGCAATACATACTCAGGAAGTGATGTTAGTTTTGTTTGTGTAGTTTTCATAAACTTACATATTTCAGAATAAAATCAAGGAAGCCTGGATTCCTGTGGATTAGGGTCTACTGTGCCTACTACTGTAGCACGTTTTCCACTTCCCTCTAGGTCTTCTGTAGTATCCTAAAGCAAGCAGTAATGTGGGTGCCATACACTGACCTCCTGTCAGTGTGTTAGCACCAGCTGTGTCAGTGTGGAGTGATACAAGAGCAGTTATTAAACTGAAGTAAAACGTTAAACTAATAATAGTAATAATAATGATAATGATAATAAGGAGGAGGAAAAGGAAGAGGAAGAGGAGGAAAAGGGGCATAACAAAAAGAGAGAGAGTGTAATAAAACAAAAGAATACACAATACAATTCTCACCACCCACTGACCAACGTGCAGCCTGTCCTCGAACAGTGCTCAGTCCCTCCTCGCCAGCTCACCCGTGGCATTTTATGGTACGTAACATCCCTTTGGCTGGTTCAGTCAGCTGTTCTGACCAGGCTCTCTCCCAGCTTTTTGTTCAGATCCTCACTGGCAGAGCATGAGACACTGAAAAGTCCTGGACTTAGGGTAAGCACCACTTAGCAACAACCAAAACATCAGTGTGTTACCAACATTATTGTCATGCAAAATCCAAAACACAGCACTGTACCAGCTACTAGGAAGAAAATTAA
The DNA here is from genome assembly GCF_003984885.1 of Neopelma chrysocephalum. NCBI lineage: Eukaryota > Metazoa > Chordata > Aves > Passeriformes > Pipridae > Neopelma > Neopelma chrysocephalum. Next base: position 15,268 of record NW_020926375.1, read on the forward strand.
CTCTATCCCAGTCAAAACCAGGACAGATATGTACAAGTTTTCCTAATGTCTGACATAGTTGAATTTTTTACTAGGCACAATGGAAATTCACATTTCAACAAAAATAATTTATTCTTAATTTTTTTTTTCAGTGGGAGAAAGAAGCTGAAAGGCACAGATAAGATCTTGTCCCTCCTTCACTTTGTTTTGTAAAGCCTTTCATTTTTTCTTCCCTGTAGTGCTTGTGGTGTGTGTTTTGCTTTTGCTCTTCTTCTTTGTCCATTATTCATTCTTAAAAAATTTTATCCCTACTGTTATTTTCTGTTAAGAAAAAGAATTTTAATTAAAATCTTTCGAGGTAATATTATTAAAAAAAAAAAGGAGAAAAATGTATGAAAATAATTGAATAGCTCCCTTCTAATATTTTTTTAAAAAGTTTCTGATTGTCTGTGAAGAGTTTAGAGAATGTGACAATAATAATATGTTCTAGAGACTGGTTTGATCCATTACCTATATTATTTCATTCTTTTGTAAACAATTTTTAGTCAGCTGAAAGGTTTAAGTAGCTTAATAAAAATGGAGACGACTTCCTTTTCTGTCTGTCCGAGCAGAGCAGACTTTGAATGTAATTTATACATTAACTTTTAAATTATTGGCAGACTTTTTCCTTAAATGCATAGCCGGACTTTTTGTCTAGCACTTGGACTTATGGGCAGTAGATCCCTAAATACCTCTGAGGAGTGGGGTCTGAGACTCTGCTGAATTAACTGACTCTTGGGAGACCATTGTAGCAGCTTCATGAAGGACCATGTGCAAAAATAGCATGTACAGGTATTTGCTTGCACATACATAGTTTTTTCATGCAGTAGGCATGTTAAGAATAAATCAAACTGCTTTCATAAACTCCTGTTTGTTTCCTAGGTAGTTGAATGTACAATTTGATATGTGTAAAAAACCCCAGCCATTAAAAACAAATGGGTCTTACTTAAAAAACTGCAATTAATCCCCTAGGTGAGTGATGAAGCAGTCATTATTTGCACCTAAGCTCTTTATTTTCAAAAAACAAATTAAATCTCAAAAACCCTAATATTAAAATATCAAGATTCAAAAATCTAATAAAATCTCATAAATTAAGTCAGGAATACAATCAAGAAATTAACATGCCCCAAGTCTTTGCAAAAGAGACAACAGAATCTTTCAGAGGAGACAGGAAAGGAAAGGTTTGAATGAAGAATTAAAAAAAACAAAAACCAGTAAGTTAATCCTTTAAGAAAAGGATGAAAGGGATAAGTGCACAGCGGTATCCAATGCAGCATCATCAGAGGGAGTGGTGTGATTAGCATGGGTGCCTGTGACCTTCTATCCCCCCCGGGGCATCTTTGGCATCAGCCCAGGATCAGTCTCAAACTGGGGATGTCAACTCTTCTGTCGCCATTATCTAGAAAACATCTTTAAAAAATTCAAGATTTGTGTATGATTAAAAAAACTTCCTTCTTGTTGTTCAATCAAACACTTTAGAATGATGGCCCAGCACTCGAGTTTGCAGAATAAATAACATATTTCTGCTATAGGTGCACTGTGTCATCAAGATGGAAGATGCTAAGACAGTCCTGAGGCTGGTGACAGTTGTATTGTGCATTACGAGATTTCTGCAGGAGTTAAATATTGTAGAGATCATTAGAATGGAAAACCTGAAGAAAAGAGTAAGGTTTGTGCTTTGCCTTGCACTGACTGAAGCATTTGCTGAATTTGTGCAGAGGAAGCTTTTCGTTTTGAGGCTGCCCAACACAACAGGAGAACTTGCCTTGCAAGTGTAATCAGAATTTATGATGGTTTCTATATTATTACAAACACACATACCTTTTAAACTATGGTGTTGAAATCCAAGTCTTCAACAGCATAGTCTGAAATGTCATAAGCACATCTATGATGCGTATGACACAACATGCATATGCACATCTATGATGTGCCTATGACACAAGATGCGGGGAGAGTATGGGGCACAGGATTTAGCCATTTCACAGTAAATTAAATAGGACTTCTGAAACTTTTTGAAACTGTATTTTTTTAATTTTATTATTTTTAGCTTGCTTTTTAAATGTGAAGCCTTGCTGCCCTTTTCCTGGAAATCTATGACACTAAAAGAAAATTTACTTGTTTGATATGTTATTACAATTTTTCTTCAAGGTAGCATTGAGCTTTAGTACTTAGTACTATCTACTACTGTATAATAATTTAAATCCACTTTAATGACTTTTGTAACATGAATGTTTTAAGTAAAATAACAATTATTTTAACAAGTGTTTCCTGATTCCAGGCATGTGTAAAGAAGATGGAGTATGTAATATGTCTGACCAGATAACTGCTTTTACAAATTATATTCATTCTTCTTTATTTAGCTGCAAAATGAAGAGAGTTCAGTGTAGTTCAAGGAAAGCATTGTGGTAAACAGACAGCTTAAATGTGAGCAGTGTAAAGAGCAGCAGCTTGCAGAAATATTGCTATAGATACTAAGACCGTATCCTGCCTCGCTACGGACCACACATAATTGAATCATGTTCAATAGAAGGCCATTACAAAACAGTGCTGATTTGCAATGCTAATATGGTGAAGACAGCTGTCACTGGGAATTAAATATGATCATTCAAAGCCTGAATAAATGAGGTACCCATTATCTTCTGGCTCTGCTGCAGCCTGCTTAAAGAACACAAATAAATGATACTGTCTCAATAACCAGCTCAGTTTTTCCTTCTAGCCATAGAAATATGAAGAAGACAGAGAAAAGAGGGAGGGCAGACAACAACATCAACAACAAAAAGCAGAGTCAATTTACAAAGCCACGCAGAGAACCAATGCCCTACGACTTCATTTGCAACAGAACAGTGTTTGTGGAAATACAGAGAAAAAGCTCTTTAACCAAGCTAACGTGTTTTAGTGCAGAGCAGGCATACTTATTTACAAAAAAAAAAAACAGTGAAAAAACCCAGGTGTCTAAAAATCTCAGTCAATGATTTTCCAAAAGAAATCAGATAGAGCTGCTAAAATGTCAGATGAACTGGAACAGAGTCTGCCAAGAGTGATAAAGGATAGATTAAGGTAAATTCCTTTTCCTTTTGCCATTCAGTACTTTTAATGGCATAAGGTATTTCAATCCAATTTCAATGTGAACCATAATCTATACACACGTAAAAGGCTGATCAAGGTAGAAGAAATCTGCATTTGTTCGAAGAAAAAATTTGTGGGAAGTTTGTGTCGTTTCACAGACAGCAAAAACCCCAACAGTGGTAAGAAGAAAGAAAAAGAAAAGTTAATATAAAAATGAAGGGTATTTCTACTTCAGGTAAGAATGTCACAGGCAATTACTAGTCCCTCATGTAGTTAGTTTAGTCCTAAGTGGAATCTGCCTGTTTGGAGCTGCAGCTGGGCAGTGCATTGAAGAAAACGAATCCAAGTGAGAGCTGTGCAGGGCCGGGGTCTGCATTCCACAGGTAGCACCCTCTGGCTAGCCTGCTCCATGTCTTGGCTGAGCAGCTGCCTGGGCTGTGGTGCTGGGATGCTGGCAGAGGGGAGCACTGACAGCTGCGTGACAAGCAATGCCTTGAATGGTATCTAATTACCAACTCAAGCCTATAGGAAATGCAGTGTAAAATTTGCACTTTAAAGGAGAAAGGAGAAAGAAGACAAAGCAGTAACTCCCAGAAATCCTACAGACAGCAGGTATGCATGTGTGCAAGTGCTTCTTTAGACCTGTGATATCCTCAGAGGATAGCAACATATGAAGGACTATAGAGTTGTTTTTCTTCCATTGAAGTATTTGCCCACCCACTGCCTCTTCACAATGTTTTATATTTTCCAATAGGAAAAGCAGCTGGTAGAGCCTATAAATAGCCAAAATAGACTGGGCAAAGCGGGAGGAAAGGAGTTGAGAATAATGATGACCCAGGCCACTGTGTCTTGTAATGCCAGGTCTCAGAGCAAGTGACCATTCTGGGACCTTTGACAGCCCTGTGAGGGTACTAAACAGGCAACAGTTTTCACAGTGGAGTTGGCTGCACACGTGAGAACATACGCTGGTCTAGAACAGTGAACTAACTGCAAAGAAAATAAAAGTATGAGCACAAGATTAACACATTCACTATATAAAACCAGAAAAAAAAAGGTTTAGGCGGTATATGACCGTGAAAAATTGCGTCTGACATAAGATTAAATACTAGCAAGTGTAAGGTCATATATATGGCACAGGAAAACAAATCAATACGATGGGTACAAAGTGGGGATTAGCTCTGTAGAAGTCAGCAAGTTTAGAAATGGGTGGAGTTTTAAAGATAAAAATAAATGTGAAGTTGCAAATGGAAGCACAGGCTGGTGTTGGTGAAACATGTCAGTGCACGAATGAAAAGCAACAGTGTTTGCAAGACACATGGTGTTAATGCATCTGCACTTGAAGTGCTGTGTTTGCTTATATCCTCACATGTACTAAAATGCTTATGAAGTCAACAAGAAGGACATTTAACAGGGGAGAAAAACATAATACAGAGTACATGTGTAATGATGACTAGCACCATATCTCTCTTCTTTAGAAATAGGAGGATTCAGATACACAAATAAGCCAAGCTATGCCTGAAGAATATTTATATTTTTGAAAGAGATCATGAATGTACGAGATACCAGTGTAAAGCAGGTGTGAGAGGATTTTCAAGGCCGGAATCCTTTGATATCTAAGCATTTTGTAGATAAACTTCATTTGTGAAATAAAATAGAGCAAGGCCAAAGAAATACAGATTTGAAATCACTATTTTAAGTTCCTTCATCTATCATTTACTTGATAACTATATGGTTTGCAAACCCATTATCTGTGAGCCACTAAATAGAAGGTCTGTTGTGCCCTACTGTGTGAATATCTTTAATGAATTCTCTATTTTTGTAGTTTCACTTGGAGTTTAGTATTTTTCCTGTTTTAAAGCCCAGGGAGGTGAAAATATTGTACTAAGTGTTTTGAAACTCTGTGGGTGCAATACAGCAGCTGTACATTTAATATCAAAGCCTTTGATTATGTTTAACTGAGGGGTTCTTCTTCCCTACCCTATTCCTTCCAGTGTCTCACATATTCCCTGCAGATTTATGCATTTTACCACTTAAAGAACTTCAAAATACATTTTAATTGCTAGGTAACTTTGTCTGTAGGACTCTGACTGACGCAGGTTTGTTGGTTTTTTT
>NW_020926376.1:0-1317 GCF_003984885.1 Neopelma chrysocephalum
TGTAGTGGTTTGAACCAGGTTTTCCCCCTGAAACTAAGAAAGTGGTAACCCCCAGGGGGTGGTGACCCTTGGGGCTTGACCAATCAGTGCTCCTGCAAAATATAAACATATCTCTGGAGACTGGAAGCGAAGCGGTGGTTCTTGTTGGGAAGAGGAGGTGGCCATGTTGTAGAGGCCACGAGGAGAAGGGGCTCCGGCCCCTTAGGGGGCTTTGCCCCCCCCCAGCCCCCGGTTGGGGGGCTGCAGGGACTCGGAATGGTGTTGAAGCTGGGCTGAGTGCCTGCGGCTAGGAACTGGGGGAGTTTCTCCCCTGTAAATAGAAGTGGGAGACGCTGGGAGCAACGACGGAGCAGCAGCGGAGACAGCAGCGTCCGAAGAGCAGTGGCAAAGAGCCAACTGATAAGAACCAAGAGAAGCAGCAGATGCTGGTATGCAACTGAAGCAGACAGAGAGCTGTCTGAGGAAACTAAAAGAGCCAGCAGCAGAAAGCAGGACAAGAGACCCGAGCCAGCAGCAGGAAGAGAGTTTCGGAGGGTAAGAACTGGACAAAACAAAACCCCCAAACTCGCTAGAGACCCCTCTGAGAAAGAGGAGGGGGTGGTGGACTGAGAGGAGTCCTAAAGTGCAGTATGCACTGCTGAGAGGAGCTAGGAAGCTCATGGCCTCCTGAGAGATAAGCCAGGACGGCCGAAGGAATGTGTGTGTGTGTGGGGTGACCTTGGCCCCCCTGCTCCAGCTTCAGAGAAGCTGGCAGCCATCTTTGAGGCAGAGCATGGGAGCTCTGCACAGGGGCTTGATTTCCCCTGAAGATACCAGACTGTCACGAAGACCCCGGTGCTTCGTGATATGACCATGGTGTAGCGGCCGTGTCTGGGGTTACGCAGCCCATGGAAAGACCCCTTGTTTGGAGACGGGGGCCGAGAGAGACTTGGAGACCTCCCTCGTGTGTGCTGGCAGAGAGCCAGCAACTACTACTGCTGCCTGAAAGAGAAGAAGAAAGCCTGCTGCCTAGAGAGACACCTGTTGCTCACAGACTGGAAGGGGTCTTTTCTTCTTCTTCTCTCCTGGACTTTTATTTGGAGAGAGAAGAGATTTGGCCCATTGTAAATATTATTGTCATGGTAGAGATAGATATAGAGTTAAGATTGTTTGTAATGTATTATAGTATTTATTCACGTGTATAGTCTTTGTAATATATTCCTTCCCCCCATATTGAGTCTCGTGTTTTTGTCTGGAAAACCCATCTCACATGGGGTTGAGATGTGGGTGGGGGGCTAGGAATCAGAATTGGATTTTGGGCCTGCTGAAACCATGACA
>NW_020926377.1:0-366 GCF_003984885.1 Neopelma chrysocephalum
GGGGCTAGGAATCAGAATTGGATTTTGGGCCTGCTGAAACCATGACAAAAATGGTAGCAGAGGATGGTTTCGATCAGATAAGAGATGCTTGAGATAACAGGAAAGTTTCCAGACAAACCACAGGCTATACCATTGGTGATAAAGTAAAGCTATAGTAATGTAAGTGCTTGATATAGAGTTAAGTTCATAGTAGAATGGTGTTAATGTGTAGTGGAGAGATTTTGATTATATTTGGATTTATAGAAGAGTATATGTTGATTGCAGAGTATTAAAATTGTTGTGATATGTTTAGATTTTGCAGGAGCAGGGGGTGGAGTGTTGTAGTGGTTTGAACCAGGTTTTCCCCCTGAAACTAAGAAAGTGGTA
>NW_020926378.1:0-667 GCF_003984885.1 Neopelma chrysocephalum
ATCGGGGGACTCCTTTCAGGGATCGGGGGACTCCTGTACAATTAAACAACGGACAGGGAAGAAAATCCTGGAAGTCACGCCACAGGAAAATCTGCTTCTATCTTTTAAGAAATATCATCTGCCTGGAATTAGGTGTAAGGATTCTTATGGGATTCTAATAATTAACTTCACAATAAACACTAAAAAAAGCCCCTAAAACCTCTTTTTTTCCCCCCTCTACTTGGTAGAAAATGTTTGATCCTCAAGTTTCTCATCAGTAACTACACTTAAAATAAAACAGGAAACTGCATATGGAACATGGAATTTAACAAGCTGTTAATGATGGTACCTAACACAAAAATAACTGTTTGAATCCAAGCTTGCTCAAGTTGAAATCTGCAGGCAGAGCAATCTTTTAAAGGATTTATATTTCTCCCTAAAGGAGAAGTTGGACAGAAACCTCTTTATTAACTGTAGAAATAAAAGATCAGTCCAAACCCTAAAGAATATTTAAAGATAAACAGATAAGTCACATTATCATTCATTAAATTATCCACAAGACCTTCTGTTATTAATATTCCAAAGGGCTTGAGCTGAATCTCCCTTTTTTCTTGTTTGCTAAACAAAAGATGATGATGATGATAATAATAATAATAATAATAATAATAATAATAATAATAATAATAAT
>NW_020926379.1:0-667 GCF_003984885.1 Neopelma chrysocephalum
ATCGGGGGACTCCTTTCAGGGATCGGGGGACTCCTGTACAATTAAACGACGGACAGGGAAGAAAATCCTGGAAGTCACGCCACAGGAAAATCTGCTTCTATCTTTTAAGAAATATCATCTGCCTGGAATTAGGTGTAAGCATTCTTATGGGATTCTAATAATTAACTTCACAATAAACACTAAAAAAAGCCCCTAAAACCTCTTTTTTTCCCCCCTCTACTTGGTAGAAAATGTTTGATCCTCAAGTTTCTCATCCGTAACTACACTTAAAATAAAACAGGAAACTGCATATGGAACATGGAATTTAGCAAGCTGTTAATGATGGTACCTAACACAAAAATAACTGTTTGAATCTAAGCTTGTTCAAGTTGAAATCTGCAGGCAGAGCAATCTTTTAAAGGATTTATATTTCTCCCTAAAGGAGAAGTTGGACAGAAACCTCTCTATTAACTGTAGAAATAAAAGATCAGTCCAAACCCTACAGAATATTTAAAGATAAACAGACAAGTCACATTATCATTCATTAAATTATCCACAAGACCTTCTGTTATTAATATTCCAAATGGTTTGAGCTGAATCCCCCTTTTTTCTTGTTTGCTAAACAAAAGATCATCATCATCATCATCATCATCATAATAATAATAATAATAATAATAATAATAATAAT
>NW_020926380.1:0-477 GCF_003984885.1 Neopelma chrysocephalum
AAAAAAACCAAAATACAAACAAAACCAAAAACAAACATGCACCAAAAAATCCCCCCAGCTGTTGAGCACACTTTGGTTAACAGAAGACTTGTCAGTAACACCCAGGGGGAGGGAGGGACCACTACAGTTTCCATAGCCACTGCAAAAAATAGGATTATGCCCCACTTTCTCTTCCCTGCCCTGAATGCATAATCATGTCCCTACTAATTCTATTCTGCAGAACCAACAGGAAGGTTCCTCTCCACTACTCCCATAGCTGCTAACACAGGTGGGAGAAAGGATGGCATCAGAGCAAATAAAAGCAGCTTGTACAAGAGACATGAATTCAGGCAGGGAAGAGAAAGTGGGGCATAATCCTATTTTTTGCAGTGGCTATGGAAACTGTAGTGGTCCCTCCCTCCCCCTGGGTGTTACTGACAAGTCTTCTGTTAACCAAAGTGTGCTCAACAGCTGGGGGGATTTTTTGGTGCATGTTTG
>NW_020926381.1:0-20171 GCF_003984885.1 Neopelma chrysocephalum
CTAACCCCATATTTGCTACCTTAAATGTTGCTTTAAAAAAAAAAAAAAGGCACCAGAGATTCTTTTCTCCTTTTCCAAGCAGTCTGAACTCTTCAATCCTAAACAATTTTTTCTTGGCATAGCTATTGGACTATGTTACAAGTTTCTGGGAAATATGTTTCAAAATGAGAATGCTTATTGTTTAGTTTAAGCAATAGTTCTACATCTAAATGTGGGGAAATGCAACTCAGGAAAAAAATATGATTGAAAAGAAAAGCACAGTAAAAACTAAATGAAATTAGTGATCTCACTGTTGGGCCCCTGATTCTTCGGTTTCATGTATAATCTTGAAATCTTACAGAAGCATTTCCTTGTATCCTTAAAGGAGTTTTGCAGGACTCAGTCCGACATTTCTATGTAACTGTCTTCTCTAAACCTGTTTTTAATTAACCTATTACATATTCTAACTTCTAAAGAATGGGATTTAGAAAAGCATTGCGCAGCAGCTTTACTTTATTCCTATTAAGTCAGTGGTAAAACTCCCCTTAATTCCACTGGGAGCAAAAGTAGAGCCATGCCAAGCCCATTTTCAAAATCGCGTCTTTAAGGCTTACACAATGCCTTTTTCCTGCCCTTGGTTAAAGCACAGACTTCCCTCTACTGTTGTTTTTTGTTTTCCCTTGCAAAATAAAGCCATGCAAATACACAAACAAACCTCTGCATCCTAACTTCTGCGAACAACCTATCTCACTGTTTTCTTTCTGACGGTGTGGTTAACATTTTGGGGGAAATGTTTAAGTTTATGGTGCTGAACTGCTGTGAAAGTCAAGCTAGACTGAGTACGTTCCCAAGGAGTTGCAGATAAACTCCTGGGTGTTGGCTGGATTACCTTTTCCTGTAAGTGACCCAGCATTTTATTGTGTTTCCTCGATTCTCACATCTCCACAGTTTATCGCATGCTCTGTAACATGAGCAAAAATAATAAATCCGTATCTTATTTTTTCTGGAAACTTTTCCCATCACCATATGTTCGGGGAGCTTGATGCAGCAATTTGATCTGCTATCAAACACATTTCCTTGTGCCAACAAACGACAGTTTTTTCTTTTTGTACTAGCATAGATGAAAACTCGAATTTTCATACTCTATACAGAGACACATTTCCTTACTTCCTTGCAAAAGATGCATCTTCTGCCTACAGAAAATAAGTAAATAAATAAATAAATAAATAAATAGAATTAACCCCTGTTTTTCTTACAAAGAATAGACTAGAGCTCTTCCTGACCGGTGGATCGGGAGTCACTCCCGGCCCCGCTCCATCCCCCCAACCGGACAGCGGACAGGGATGCCGGAGCCGCCTCCTCTCGCGCCGCCCCCAGCTCTGTGCACGTGCCTGTATGAACACGCGTGAGCGCGCGCTGCCGTGAGCGTGCAGGCAGCCCCGCGCGCTGGGGTGGGGGCACACGCGCGTGTGTGTGCGCGCACAAGTGTGCGCGTGGGTGCGCGTGTGAGCGCTGCCGGCATGTGCAGGTGCCGCGCACCCGCCTCGGGCCGCCGCTGCCGCCAGCCACGGGGACGAAGCGGGCGGGCCCCGACGCCGCGCCCGTCCGCCCGCGGGGGTCCGGCAGCGCCCGGGCAGCGCATCCCGCGAGTGAGCCCCGGGACCCGCGGGTCCAGCAGCCCCGCCTCCCCCGCCATTGGGCCGGCGGCCGCCCCGCCCCGCCCCGCCCCCGGCCGCCCGGCAGTTCCGCGCGGGCGGAGCGGGGAGCGGCACCCGCGGCGGCGGCCCGGTAGTGGCGGCAGCAGCAGCAGCAGCAGCAGCAGCAGCAGCAGCATGGGTTGGAGCTGACAGCGCCCGCCCCGCAAACGCTGCCGAGCGCTGCCAGCGGGGAAGGAAAAAGTTACCGCGCCCGCCCGAGGAAACTTTGTGTCGCACAGGCGGGCAGGAGGCGGCGGAGCCGAGCCGTCCGGTGGGGTGCGATCCCTGCGCGGCGCTGAGGCGGCGCGGGGGTCATGCCCGCCGCCAGCCTGCTGCCGCTCTTCGGTAGCGCGCCGGGGCCGGGGACGCTGGGCGGCCCCGCGGGCAGCGGCGCGGGCGGCGGGGGCAGGAAAGCGGCGGGCCCCGGCGCGTTCCGGCTGACGGAGAAGTTCGTGCTGTTGCTGGTGTTCAGCGCCTTCATCACTCTCTGCTTCGGGGCCATCTTCTTCCTGCCCGACTCCTCCAAGCTCCTCAGCGGCGTCTTTTTCCACTCGGCCGCCCTGCAGCCGCCGCCGCCGCCGCCCGGCGGACAGCCCCGCGCCCCTCCGCAGCCCGGAGGCGGCCCGGCGGCGGCGGCGGCCGCGGGCGGCGCGGGCAGCCTGGAGCGGATCCGTGCGGACCACGAGCGGGCTCTGCGGGAGGCCAAGGAGACGCTGCAGAAGCTGCCCGAGGAGATCCGCAGGGACATCCGCCAGGACAAGGAGAAACTTCTGCAGGACGCCCGCGACAGGAAAGAAGCTGGGGCCCCTGGGCTGCCCCAGCGCCTCTTCCGCCAGCCCGTAGGCGCCGTGGGGCAGGAGCCCGCCGACCCCGACGTCCGGCAGAGGAGGGAGAAAATCAAAGAGGTGGGTAGCGGCTGCTGGCGGTCCCGCTCATGGGGACGCGCCTCGACACCCCCGTGCGGGGCAACAGGTCGCTGCCGGGGCTGGCGGCGGTGTTGGGGGAGCCCTGACCCTTCCTGCCTCCACCTCCTCCTCCTCCCTGCAGGAAAGGGGTCTTTCTGCCGGCCCTGGCTCGGCAGCCGCCGCGCAGGTCGGCGTCGTGGCCCGCGGTTGCATCCTCTCGGTCTGCGGTGCGTTCCGCTGCCGGCTCCGCGCTGGCCGCACCTCCCACCCTCCCGGCGTTGCCGGGTTCCTCCAGCTGTTGCAGAGAAATCCGGGGAGGAAGCAAAGCCTAGCGAGGGCCGGCAGGCTGCAAAGCACCCCGGGGGGAGCTGAGGGCCGGGCGAGGGCTGGGGACAGCGGCACCCGGGAAGAGGAGCAGCGCGGGTCCGCCTGCGCGCCCGGTGGGGCATCCCGGGCTCGGCCGCCGGCCGGTGAGCTCTGGGTGTCTCCACAGGGTGCAGGGGGCCGGCGCCCTGCTCGTGCCGCACTGTTGGCAGAGGAGGAGCCACCCCGGGCTGTCCGACGCCGGGCGAGTGTAGGATGGAGGTGCGGTCCAGCGCTCCGGAGATGTCGCGGTCTGTCTCGGGTTCGTGCGGTTCACTGTTCAGCGATACAGGCCATCTAAAGAGTTAAGGGCGTTTGGCAAAATACAGTCAATTTAGGTTAAAGCAGTAAAGCGTCATACTGTATGTGTTTTGACAAATTCAACTGTCTTTTTCGGTTGTGCTGCTCGGTTGGTTCAGGTACCGGTTTTGAGTCCTTCCTTACAGAAATTCCCCAAACTGTGTCTAGGTAAAGCTGTCATGAGCAGAGCTTGACAGGGTCCTCTGACAGAAGAAGAATTTCCTTGATAATACAGTTCAACTTCCTGTCAGTACTGGCTGGTTTATTTATTGAACTGACAATTTCAGCTGCCTGCAGAGATTAGGGTTTATGAATTAATTAGTAGTATGTGTTTCCTGTTCTGTAGTGATGGAAATGAGATAGGAATGAGACTGTTACTACAAGTATTTCAGTGTTTGTGAAACACGGTTAGCCTTATTTGAAATAATTAAGATTTTTGTGTGTTTGTACAGAGTGGTCCAAAAAGTGACCCGTAGCATCACACAGAGAATCGGATAATAAGCTATCACAAATCTCAAGTTGTGTTCTGTGATCTGGAGTCCTTGCATCAGTTAGCAGATTGTGCAGCCAACTACATAAGTAGTACAGACCGATGCAGAGATGTTTTGAAGAGAAAAACTCATAGGAGTGCATGGTACAGACCACATCTTGGAATATGCAGAGACTATGTTGTCTTTTGTTTTAGTCACACAGCCTCTCTGAGGCATACGGAACAGTAAGAAATACTAGCAAACTCTTTTTCCAGTTATGTGGAATTGACATGTAGAAGTATTTAGAAGTAATGAGGCTCCAGATCTGATAGACCTGATTCTGTGGTATAGAAACTGCAACAAGTAAATAAACAGGAGGAAGACGATAACACTTAAGCATGCCACTGCTCTTGCTGGTCCCACTCTGTGTCAACTAGTTCAAGTTGTTTTTTATTATATATAGATGCATGTGTGTCTGTGTGCATAAGTACATACATACATAACCCAATATCTCTTCAATGTCTTCCTCCCTTTCCTTTCTATCACTCTTCTTTCTCCTCCAGTTCTACACAGGAGCCACCAACAACACAGTAGCCTCCCCAAATGAGACCTTTGGCTATTTAAGCATAGCAGATGACAGAAGGACTGCACTTAGTTTCCAGATCTTTATTTTTCCTTAATACTACGTGTTGTTTCTGGAAGTTTCTTTTCCTCCGAATTGAGAATGTGGTCTTAACATGTTGTTTACTTAATTGCTTTTGCATTTTTGCAGGACTTTGCCTGATTTCATTTTTTTCTGTTTTTTTTTAAAAAAATACCTTTTTTTTTGCCACTTACAATTAAACAGTGTTTCTTATTCTGTGTTAACTTTCTTCACATTAATTCATGTGTTGGCCTTTTTGTTGATTTTCTCTCTGTCTTTGCAAGCTTTAGTCTACTTTTTTATATTGTTACTTTACTGTCAAGATGGATTTATAATCTGTGGTCTTTTTAGAAAAAGTTTTAAACTGTAACGTTTTTAATTGTGTACTTTTGTACTCTACTGTGCGTTCACAGAAACCAGAATTCCCTTTAAAGCTCCTCTCTTTGTGCCTGGTGGTTACATGCTGGAGATGCAAATGTAAAGAATCTTCCTGCTTTCGTACTCTTTTGAGCCTGGAACTTGCATCTGCGTTGTATGATCTGTCGTATACCTGGAACTCAAAATTTGAAACTATTCCTGTGGATATTTTTGACAGAAGGAAGCAAGTTACTTTAAAGGAAAAGAATGTCAAAAATAATGTGGTTTTTCTCTGCATTTCTGTCCTGGAAGAGCTCTGTCTGTTCAACATGCTGACATAAAGCTGAGAGGGGAGAGAGCTTACACATGTTTTGTCCATTTATTGTTTCAAATTTTAAGTTGACATAAGTGTTCAGAAGTCCAGTCAGTACAATATCGTTTGCAGTCACAAAACAATAAAATACCTTGACTTTATAGCATTTCTTAACCACGTTTTGTTGTAGAAATTTTAACCATTTTTTCTATGGCGTACTCTTTTGTGTTAAAAACAAACAAACAAACCAAAATCACAAACCAGAAACAGGGCAAACTTCAAAAAGATGGGAATATAAAGATTCTTGAATTTTTTTTAATATTTAAACCAACATAATAAGACAAAAAGTAGAAAAATAAATGCTAGATGCTTATGTAGCAAGTAAAAGACTTGTGGAAACATGAAGAAGTGCAGATCTTGATGCTGTCACTGCTTTTCACTCTGTCAGAACAGTATGGTTGCTCTTAAAGTCTGTGTGTGGTAACTGCCCCACTGTGTTACACCTGCGGGGCCTGTCAGTGTGCCCATACAGGTAAGGGATATGGGCCAAAGACCAGAGATACTAATGGGTGCTGTGATATTCCTCTGTTTCTCTTCTGATGATGGGCTACAGGCAAATTTGAAAGAAAGAGCAGTACTGCCAGCAGTGGGGTTTCCCCAGTACTTCCCATTGTGCAACTGCTGTCAGTTGCTTGTGGCTGCTGATTTTTTTACTGGATGACCTAATGTCGCCTGCCCTGAGTGTCTTCCTCATGCCAAATGCTTCAAGGAGACTTGAGCAAAGAGGAACAGTTGATTTTGAGCATACCAGCACACTTGTGTTTTGTCATAAGTTGAGTTCTTTGTGCAGTTCCACTAATGCTCTGGTGACTCCATGACTTGGGGCAAGGTCTGGGTACCTGGTATACCTCACGCTGGTCTCTGTTTCCATATCCTGATAGGAACCCCAGACTGTGAATAAGGTGACTGTGGTTTGTGTTCTTGCTCTTCCACTCATTAATTTGAGAGGTGCTTCCTCTTTTGAGCAAGTACTCCTGTGATATCTGTTCCCTATTTGTAAAAAAGGAGTGGAAAGCAATGATGACTTACACTCAAGCTCAACATCTCCCAGTCTCTGCTTTTGTCACTGTTGGCTGTGGCTGGAAATCATTATTTCTGATATAAAGGGAGGACTTGCAGGTTCACAGGAAGCTTATAGGAACAAAAGAAGTGATTAGAAGAGGATGGTAATAGTGACAGAGGCAATGGAGGCAGGAGATGCATTCTTTCAAACAGGGAAATCTGGCTTGGAGTCTTCTCTAAGTCTTGTTTCTCTCTCTTCCAAAAAAAAAAAGTGCTTGAATTATTTAGGTGTTAAGAAAATAGCAAAATCTAAACTCTTTGTTTCAGAGCAAAGTAATAGAAACGATGAATAAGCTAGCTCAGGTACTAGAAGCTACATAATCACATTAGTGCTGTGCTCTGCCAGACTAATTAATCCTGCTGAACAGCAAGCTATTGGTGTGGTGGAGCACCATACTAATGCAGCTGAGCTGTTCTTGTACAAAGTAACTAGCTTGGAAACTATACACATTATTGATCAGAGCTGTTTGGACATGTTTTCAGGATAAAAGCCTCCTTGGTAAACGGGAATCAGTGTAGGAAGAGCACGATCATGCAGTGCTGCAAGTACTTGCGCAGCTCTCAGCTGCTGCAGTCATGTAGTACAAGTCCTGGAGAGGAGAATTTGAGCACCAGTCCTTTGAGCTCAACAAGGCAATGGTCACAAGTCAGCAGAACAGACTCCGCAGACTCTCCTGTCTTTTTATAAAGAATTGAGGTTGCATTGGCAGTGTGAATTCTGAAGCTTCCTGAGTCCTCAGCATTCATTTTGTTTGTTTAACTGTTTTCTGCGGTGGCCTTTCTGCAGTTCAGTTGGAAATCTCAATAATGTTACAGGGAAGTTCAGCAGTATCTTGAGGAAAATAAGCTTGTGAGCATGGAAATAAAGCACTATTCAGAGATCTAATATGCACTTGACATAGAGCACTTGGACATAATTGGAACTCTTCATTAACAAGGAGGAGTGATGGGAAAATTAATGACAGGTCACTCACTGCTGAAGAAAAGCAGTTGGCCCCTTGCATTTTCCTGCGTGCTTCCACCACTTGCTTTCCTACTGCCTGGTATCCTGGTGCTGATGCTCAGGAGGGTCCAGTGCCTAGCTGTGGGAAGTTTTATTTCCTTTTAGTGATGTTTACATGACAAAGTGAGCTTCTTGCTGTTGAAAGAAGTCCCTCTTACCACTTTTGACTGCCTTCTCCCACTATCTACCTTCTGTGAATTCCACTGTGTCCCTCCATAAGCTGCTGAAGTAAGCTGCTCAGTAAACCAGCAGAAAACTGCCAGAGCAAAAAAACTGGATGAATTTCTGCTAAACTTTATGTCAAGTTGGTGAGTTGAAGGCCTTAATGAAAGGGTTGACTTGGTGCTGGTTTTGGCTGTTGTGAGAGAACAGGTGGATGAAAGGTATGATACCTCTTTCAGTAGCCTTGTCTTAGGAGCTGGTATCTGATCTTCTTGCGTAGCTTCTCCGCTAAAACTGAATCTCTGCAATGAGACTTTTGCAGAGCAAAGGTTCTATATACTGTAATAACCTTCTCTAGCAGAATGAAGTGCTTCCCTTCAGGAGGTTGTTATCTCCCAACCCCTTTTCTCACAAGAGGAAACATAGAGGCAGAAATTACTGAAGCCTCAGCTGCTGTAGACAGAAATTCAGAGTGCTTTTACTGGGAGGAAGGTTGTGAGGGCCTTTATAGGAGAGGGAAGAGCTAAAATGCAGCAGTGTAAGTATTGAGTGGTTTGGTTTTCAGACAGGAAAAACCTATGTTCCCTAATGGTACATTTTGTTAAGAACAAGATACAGTGAAAGGAAAGGAGTTGACATGTAATGAGTAAGCAATGTGGTGATTGCTGCCAACATACTGATGATGCAATATATTTTGAAATAAATTTTCTTAAAGTATTCTGTGACCTTAATGCTGACTTATAGCTCTTATAGCTGTCATTCACTTTGTTGAAGTTTAAAATTAATCTTGGCTTTCTTTACCCAAAGCTTTAATTACCTACCTGTAATCTTCAATATTTTTGTATCTGCAAGTTCTTTTTGAATGTTTGGCAGTGCTTTCCTTCCTGATAAATACTATAAATACTGTTCATTGTAGTTCTTTTTTTTTAAATGTTTTTATAAAAGACATTGAGGAAGTGAATTAAGTGTTTAAAGACAGGGAATCAAATATAATGACGCTCAGTAGGTACCTTATACCCCTAAATTGAGGGTATCCTCACTTGGCTTCTGGACATTTTCCCTGGATTTGTTGTGAGATTTGTGCTTTTGTGTAGTGGCAAGCTGGAGGTAGTCGGGATTGTCTTATGGTATCCAAAATCTCACAAAACAGTAAGTTAAAGTGCTTGCTTAGGTTTAATGGCACTACAAGATGCAGAAAAGCTTCAGCTGAGTTGCTAAGAGTATGATTCAGTGACTCTATTAAGCATCCTCTTGTATCTGTAACTTGGCAGAACCTGTGGAGATCCAGCCACTTCTGTTGGGTTTGTGGCCTGGCGAGGTACGGAGCCAAAATGGCTTAGTGGAGACCTGAGCATAGTGGAAGCAATGGACCCCCACTAAGCCAATGCATTTGAAAGAAGAGGAAAATGGAGGAGAATGGACTGAGGCATCTTTATGCCCATGAGACATGAAATAGAGTATACCTTTGCCAAATTAATGTTCTCTTAAGGGAGCCCTTAAGGTCATTTTGTGGAAGGACATGGTTTCAGGTGATTTGCTTCAGCTGCTTTTTTTTTTTTCAGTTGAGAACCTCACAGCCTCTTCTCAGTCAAATGACTTGCAGGCAAATGCTTGTCTGATTTGAACATCCGTTGTGAGATGGAGGGATGTCTGTGGGTGAGTGTGTGCATATCTGGCTGGAATAGGGTGTGTTCCCAATTTCTAGTTCATGTTTTTACAGCCTTACACCTGTTTTCTGTGAGCTAAGAAGAATATTTAATTTTCCTACATTCAGACTTGGTCTGCATTCTCAACAGGTAAATTTATGGAAACTAACTGAATGTCTTATGTAACTGGATCCTTGGAATTGTGGGGAAAATGAAAAGGCTTTAAATATTCAGTGGAAAACATGTGGCTTTCACAGAAAATCAAGAACATGATTAATTCCTTAACTTTATGTAAAGGCAAAATGTAGATTCCAGACACACAGGACTCTTCTTGAGAACTAAGTAAGGTGATGTAAAGACGTGAGGTAAAGCTTAAAATAGAATGTTTTCTGTGCTTTGGCAAAAGTTATATTCTCAGAGTAATGATTTTGTGTTTAATGCTAGTATAGCAGCCTGTGGCAGCCATTTAATATAAAGAAATAGAATAAATCATAATGTTGGTGAGTACAGTTGCTTAAGGCTGTAGTTCCGTGCTGTGGGCAAACTGAAGCAGAAAAATTCCACCTGTTTATTAAAATCTACCATTAAGACCACAAAAGGTCTTATCTCATTCAGAGGGAAAATAAAAGTGGTAGACAGACAGGCTTTGATACCTTCTTTGAACGTTATTTCATTAGCACAGGGCTTATGAAAAGGAAATGACAGAGAGACAGGAGACATCTCTTCTTGTGGAAGGTAATTCACATCCTTACAGAAGGACCTGTATGACTGTTGGATGGACAGATGTTTTCTTAAAGCTGTCTAAAACATACTGCTGTAAGGATTGTTGTGTGTTAACTTCCTCTTCAGCTGGGTTGGGGTGTTTTTTTCTAGCTTGGGGACCCAGCATAGGTGTAAATGTCTGCAGTTTTCATCTTGAAAATAATATCTTAATAAGTACTTCCTTTATTTACAAATAATAAATTTGTCTTCATATCTTACTTGGCAGAGTAAGAGTAATACATCAGGAAAGTGGCTTTGATTCAGTGGTTGCACTGTCTTAACAGTGCAGCACTTACTCTGGCAATAAACTGCCATCTGAGGTGGTACGGAGATAATGAAGCACTCTGGTTGTGTGCCTTTTTGGTAACAAACTCAACTATTTAAATGTGTCGCTGTGTAAAACATGTTTTAGACATTCAGTTTTGAAGGATTTTGTGGTCTACTTATAAGTTTTTTAAAGAACTGTCATTTTACAAATGAGGAAAATAATCAGTTAGAAGTGGGGGGCTGTGAATTAAGCAATATGGGCAATGTACCAGATACTCATAGATTGATTCCTTTTGTGTAAAAATCTTCTTTATCCACAAAATTTTTAGAGTGATTTTTTTTTTGGTGTTGGGTTTTGGGTTTTTTCCCACTTGGTTGTTTGGGTTTAAGCATGTCATATAAACAGTATGTGCACGCTTCTAAGAAGCATCTCTGTTTTTCTGTTTTACTTGAGTCTTTCTAATCGTGTTTGCAAGTTTGTCATGAAAACATAATTGGTGAGTAATGAAGTGCATGCTTACCTGAACCAGATTAAATGAAACCTTTTACAGAATTGTGGTTAAGCTGCTGTTTTATCACAGTGCTTGGCAGCCTTGCCTGCAGAGTCCGGAAGACTTTACTGTTGAGAGAAAGCAGTTTTGTTTTCCAGGGGTAAGAGCAGTCCATTGACTTGCACAGGATTGCACAGTGTGACAGGTTTCAGAGCAGAACTTAAATACCTGGATCCTGTTTGGTTGTGCCTCACTAAACCAGGGACCGTTGCTGTATCCTGGGTGGAGGCCGTCTTCTCTCCTAGCCATGCTGCAGGTCTCTAGCCTAGGCGTGTCAGCTCATTAGGGTCAGTTTAAACCTGGATTCTGGAGTCTGATTCATGGCTGCACATGGGCAGTTGTGGTTTACCACTAAACTGCTGCTAAATGCATTGTTTGTTTCAGGGGAAGGCTAAACCTGAGGTTCCCTGTTGCAATGTTTAGGTCACTATCTGTAAGCTTTTTAAGCAATACTTAAGTGCTGTGCTCCGGAGCTGTTTTGAAGGAAGGCTCATAGAGTAGTAAAATTCAATTTGCCTTTCTTACTCCTTAAAATCTTCAGTTTGAACTCTGTTGTAACCAAGAAAGGCTTGTATGAAATAATATGACAACTTGCTGAAACTCTTTGCAGTATGCTGATTGGATTTTATAGCTGGGGTTTATGAAGATACGGGTATTGCTCATTCTGATGCTTCTGATTTTCAAAGCTTTTCAAACAGATTGGATGAGCACATAACCTGCTGTTACATTCTTATAACTGTTAAACATTCACAGCCCTTGTGGGAACACTGAGATATGCAGTCACTTATGCAAAGGTAACTACAAGTGTAAAATCTGTTTTCATTTGTCCTCCCATTCTTTCTTGGAAGCTATATGTACCTTGGCTTTTAAATTGTTTTAGGAATACAGCAAGTGAATGGAAGTCTGACTTCTATGAAACATGCGCCCTTTCTCTTAAAGGCAAATCTCTAGTCAGGTAAGAAAATAGTTGAAGATTAGAGGAGATGGTAGGCAATACTGAGCAAAGGACTGAAATTCTGTGCAGTGAATGAGCTGATGACTATGAAACATCTGGCTGTTACAAGACTTGGTGTGCATCTCAAAAATTATTTCAGAAGAATCAACTTTTTCTCTGATGCTGGGTTGAAACAGTAGTTGAAGTGTTAATGTAAAAGGATGCAGCTTTGCATTTCTCATGTGAAGATACATATTGCTGGCATTTAGCATAGAGGCAGTATTGTGTGTTTTTTATATGAATAAAGTAGAAAGGAAAGAATGTCTGATAATTTCTTTCCAGAATTTTACATCATCTCACTTGTGTAGGGATGATCTTATTGCTTGGCAACATAAACCCTCTTTTTCAATTATTTATTAAAAGCCAGTATCTGCTCTTAAAACTTTGCAATAAAATTGCAGTAGATCAATGTGACTTGTGTCTTTAATTAGTATTCAGACCACTGTGAGGCAATTTTTTTAAAAGTATCTGCATATTTTTCTTTCGCTTAGTTCACTGCTTAATATAAATCTCTGTGCCTTTTGAAATTTCTTTTGTTCAGGGACTGCTTTTGTCCAAGGAAATAGGAAGTAGGTTGTGTAAAAGAATACCAAGCTAAAAGAAATAAATGTTGCTTTCGAAGCACAGTGCTTAAGGAGATAATAGTTTTACTATTCACTGATAGACACATGCAGATGCAGACCCAGTCTTTAACTCCACTGTCAGTTTTCTCATTGCCTCTGAGCACTGACATCTGTTGGTGCACTGAGCGGTGGTACTGGTGATAAATCTTTGCCCATACTACTCTCTGAAGGGAAATCTGTTGCTTGCTACTGTGGTTGCAGTTCTCCACCCATCTGTGATTTTGAGAATTGCACTTTTAATTCTCTGTTGGATCTAGGTAGTAATACTAGATTCTTGAAACCTTAAGGAAGGGAAATAGGTGTTAATCATTTGCACTGATGGATTCTGTCCTCCCCCTCCTCATCATGCAACAGAAAAACTAATTACAATTTAGAGAGTAGAAGAGTTATACATATTACGTCTTTAAAAAGTCACAATACTTCCAAACTGCATGCTGCTTGCTTTGTTCTGGTGAGATCATTTGAAGAATCACCGCGGGAAAAACTGTGCCATGTAAAGACAAACTGCAAATTGACTGATATTTTTATGCCTTATTCTGTAAAGCTCTAGAGTACGCATGGCACTGAACCTGAACTGACTGTTCATAGAAATGTGTGTGGTCTTGTCAGGGGCTGATGTGACATCACACATCAAGAAAGGCACTTCAAAGAAATGACCTTTCTGAAGAAAAGTCTCTTTATGCAATTTCTTTAAAAAAAAAAATTGTACTCATATATTGACAGATGTATTTGTATATCTCTCCATATGTATGTTTTACATAAGAGTCAAATATGTTGTACAATTAGTCTGTTGTATATAGCCTGTAGGTGGAAGTGCAGTTTGTTGGGGGCAAGCTGTGATCTGAATAAACACCTTGAACAAAGTAAAAGGCATAAGTTTTGTTTTGTTTTACAAATAATCATCTAAACTGAACAAATAATTATACATATGCTGCAAGCAAAATTAGGATGGAGCAAAGAAATCCTTGTATTTCAATAATCAATTTTGCTCAAGTTATTTTTTATTATATAAATCTAAACCTTGCAGAAAGTAGGTGCTCTCAGAGAAAGTTTTCAAACTTCTTGAAAACAGTTTCCATATGCAGCCTTATCATCTGAAAGAATTATGGAGACTTGGTTGGTCTGCATTTTATGCACACCATAGTCCTATTTGTTCTTTTTCCCAGCCTTCTGCTTACCACAGAATTTTGCTTTTGAAAAGGAGATTTCGACTTACCACTGGACCTCTGGAGGTCTGATCTCTTGCTTAGAGTAGAGCTGACTTCAAAATTAAATTGAGGTGCTCAGTCTTGTGCACCAAAGTGTAGAAGACCTATGCAGAAAGAAATTCTGTAGCCCCTCTGGACAAACATATTCCAGTGTCCGAAGACCATTATGTAGATTTTCTGACTTATTATTGTGTCTAGTTAGAATTTCTCATGCTGCAAGTGATGACACTGCCTTTACTCCTTTCATTGTGCCCTACTAAGAAGATCTTGGCTATCTTTTCTCCATGCGTACCCCCTAAATCACTAAGAAACATCTTTCCTCTAGTCTGAGCAAAGCCAGCTCCATCTACCTCTTCTCATAGGTCATGTGTTCTCCATTATTTAAAAAAAAATCTCTAATTGGTACAAAGGAGCTGAAAACCAAGAACAGGGTTCAATTTGAAGCATCAGGAAGGTCACATAGAAGGTGTTGATTGCTTCCCATCACTAGCATGCAATGCTGTTAACGCAGCCCATTGCTTTCATCATTGCAAGGATGCCTTGTTTGTTTGTGTTCAATGGGTTACTCACCAGGACCCCCAGGATATTTGTTCCTAAGCTGTTTTCTAGCCTATGAATTCCTGACATGTACTTAAGTATAAGATTTTTGCATTTGCTTTTATTTGGTTTCAAGAGGCTTGTCAGCTCAGTCCTCGCATTGGTTGAGGCCCTTCAGATGGGAAACCCTACCATCCAGCTTCTTGATTGCTGAAGTTTGGAGTTATACACATAGTTGGAAGGGTTTGATTGCTCTGTTGTTCAGAGAAATGTCACGGCTAGCCACGTTAGACTTTGACCTGTTTACTGCTGCCTTAAGTGAGATTGTCTAACTAGCCACTTTTTTCATCAGCCTTGACCAGCCATCTCATCCATGCCTTTTTGACTGCCATAGTGCTGAGGCAGAATGTGTCAAAAAGCATGCTAAAGTCAGGTAAATGGTGTCTGCTGCACTGTTCTCATCCACAGTGCCAGTGGCTTCATCATAATAAGTAACTGGGTTGTTTGGGCACATTTTGCCTTTGGGGAATTATACTTGCCATTTGCAAAGTTGTTTCTGTCCTTGATGTTCCTGGAAAGAGAGTCAAAGAGGTTTTGGTCCATTTTCTTCCAAAGGTTTGAAATAACCTGTCTGCCTTGTAATTCCCTGGGTATTCCTTCTTGCTCTTTTCCTCACTTACCAGGGACCTCCCTTGGTTACTGTGGCCTTTCAAAGGTGATGCAGAGAGGCCTTGCAATGGCATGCAGCCTTTCCTGGCTATTTTGCATGTATGCTGCCTCCCTCAGTTTCCTTAGGGAAGTCCAGCAGGCAACTGTATGTTAGCTCAGCAGGTATTTTTTTATTTAAAAAATGAGGAAGGATTTACTGGACAAAGAAATGTGATTGATATAGGGAATTCCTATTAGAATTTTTGAAATACAAGCTATTGATGGAAAATAAAAGTCTTAGTTTCAGCTTTGCCACTTTTGTGGCTGTAAATGGGTGACTAGAATACTGACATCTGTGTCATATCTGGGTCATATCATTGCAGAACTTTGAAGTGTCTTTCCTCTACATACCTATGAACAAAGTATCAGTCAGCTGATGTTTATACATTGCAAGTATGAAACTAAGGACGTGAAAGCTAGTATGGTGTCATTTCAAACTTGATAGTTTTGGAGTTTGTATTGTAACAGAAATGGATGCCATTAAATTAGATTTAAAGCACGGTTCTGTCTGATTTCTTTCTTAGGGGTCTAAGCTTACAAATATGTATTTTTTAATTAACTTTCCATGTGTTTTATGGACTTTTTATGGAGTTTACAGCAGGAACTGTAAATATTTTTACAGTAAGGTTGTACTATTGAACTGCACCACCAATTCAGGAGTTCAGTTCCTCAGTATTTGATTTTCTATCACTTTTGACATCACAAAGGGGTCTGGCTTTACAGAAGCTTGGTTTGGAAAATGAAGTCTTTCTCTACCCTGCCTTGTACTCACTTCTAAAAGGGTTGGTTTCCAGCATTACAGAGATACATGAGCATTCCTTCAATTTGATATACCTATTCTGATTAGTGATGTGAGAAGCAAAGCTCTTTCCATCTATAGCAGGGACTATATAACCTTCCTTTTGCCCTAACTTTATGATCCTTGTTGGCAACAAGTTGTCTGGCCCCAACTTTATGATCCTATGTTGTGGGAACAGTAACCACCTATAGTTTTTATTTGGTCCTTAAAGTGTGAAAACTTAGCTGTAAAACCTACATGAGTACTTTTGGTGTGAACTGAGTAAGTTTCAGGTAAGAGCCAGGTTTTGTGAAGGAGTTAAGCTAGTTTTAACTTTCGTTAGACTTTTTTTCCTTACATTTTCTACTGTGCCCAAGTATGGAGGTTTCACGTCATCAAGAAAGTAAGTTATTTTGGATGCTGTTCAGGAATCCAAAGCATGACCAATGACTGTACACCTCCACTTACGTTTTTGATCAGTGACTTGAAGTAAAAATTCAGCATTTTCCTAAGTAAAGCTGATCCTGTAGACTAAGCTATTGAAGTCACACCACTTGGGTCTTTTGCATGTGAAAAGAAAATTTTAAATGAACAGTCATCTGATATGTATATGCTGGCATTGAGAAAACACTTTTTTTGTCAGCTGTAGCCTGGATCACAAGAACCTAGAAGAATACAACTGTTAATGAGATTATTTCAAACACAGAATAGTGCACTGCAAGGTATTACATGTGTTCATTTCAGAGTACTTTTCCTGTGTTCTCTGATAGGGGGATTTCGTGCAGTTTTATCTTTCCTTTTGATTGAACACAGTATTTTTGTGATGCCTGTTTTATTCATTATTTTTCATGAGGAGTCTTTCCCACTTCAGATTCATACCACTCTTTGAAAAATGTGTATGCTTTATTTTCTATGGAAGGAAGAGAACCAGCAGCTGATGCCAAAGTCTCAAAAACAGCTTTAAAAGTCCTCTGTGTTTATGTGAACACTGCAGTGTACATAAATGGGGATGTGATCAACTACCTCAATCAAACACACTTAGTGTCTCTTTTACCAGCCCTACCGTATGTCCACATAGAGAAACATTTCCCTAAGAACTTTGGGGCTGATTTTACTGCAGCATCACCAATAATGATTCTCTTGTGCTTGGTAACTTCATGTTGGTAACTTCATATTGCTGTGAATGTGCTATTATCTGAAAGAAAATAACTGATTCATAATTTCTCTTGGATATTTTATGCTGTGCTGTAATATGTGGTTTAAATATGCTGTTTATGGGAAGCATCCCGGGCGGAATTGTGCATGCTGTAATCAAAACGAGGAAGTATGTTACATGCTGTATCTTCTAGCATCACCACATTCCTCCCCCCCAATCCTACTCAAATTTCAACTTCAGTCTTTTCCTTAAAATTGTTAAGAACTTGTCTAAATTCCCCAAAGATGTTATATAGAAGGAGGAGAGAAATTTTTCTGATGGGAAAAGGAAAACTTGCTCTTCTTTTGTTTGAAAATTAATAACTAGGAACATCATGAATGTGACTCATTTTACCAAAGAAAATAGCACATAAAAGAGTGTTTGGAGTGAAGTGGAGGAAGATTTGTATGTGTATGGATATATGAATATGTATATATGTGTTAAGGAAAAAAGTCTAAAGAAAATGCTTATTCCTTCGTATTTGGAATTATTGCCAAAGAAGTAGAACCAAACTGTATTTTTTACAGAGCATACTTTTCTATAAGGGACCCCTGGTGGCCTAGTGGTTAGCATGCGGGACTCTCACCGCTGCAACCCAGGTTCAATTCCCAGTCCCTCCCGGGCAGATGGAACCCGTTAGCCCTGTGAGGCCATCCATCTATGAGAAGGACACTCTAAACAAACCTACGTCCTGAGGACCTCACTGCCATTGTCCAAGCTTGCTTGGCCCCGGCAGATGAACATTAGGATTAAAGGGTGGGCTCAGTTCAGCGCAGGCTGTGTCTCACCTAAAAAATCCATTGCGCAGGCTGGAAAGGTAAAAAGACCTTTCCCCAAATCTTCGTTCGCGAAGATGGGCCATTATTATTATTTTCTATAGCATGAATATTTGACAGCCTTTCCTGCTTGTATATGAAACTGAACCCTGTGAAAGGCCCTTTTTTTTGGCTGGTGAGTAGGGGCAAAGTGTTTGGCAGCTCAGATGATGAAAGGTAGTTCTTCTAGCTGTATATAAAGGTGTACTATTGATTATTGTATGAACTCTGATTAAATGTTGTGTTATTCATATATTTTGCCTTTTGCCCTTTGGACTGCTGGGCATAAAGAACATTTTTGATCTTCGGAAGTTCTATTGCTTACTAACTATAGACCTCTCTGGTTGAGAACAGTATTTGCTTGCAAGTCACAATGTACTTAAAAATAAATTTTATTCATTGTTTTACTGAAAATTTTTATCAGCAGTTCTCAATCAGCTTTTTATACAAGGAATTTGATAACAATTACTTTGTGCAGTTAATCCACATAGCTAAACTCTCTCACTTTGGGACACACTTAGTTTCATTCATGCTCTCCAGCTTTTGTAATATGATTGGTAATGCTGAAGTAGTTATGACCTCAGTAATACCTCCAGGCAAATTTAGAAATAATTTGGGTTCTTTTTCTAGCAGAATTTAGTTTTTTAGCATCTGTCTCTAAACATACTTGATTCTGTTTCTACAGAAAAATATTGAAAATATATATTGTGAGAAAAAAATTATTTTTCGTCTTCATAACCTTTTAAGATCTGCACAGTGAACTATTTCCCGTGAATCAGCACAAACTCATGTTCCTTTCATTCTCCCTTGGACTTTGGCAGTGCACTTGATATTCTAACAAGCCATGGCTCTGCCAAATCCGAGCTGGAAGCACAATTACCAAAAAAACCACTGCTTTTTTGGCACACACCTTGCCACTGAAAAATCTTTTTCCCTGAAGGCAGAGGGTGTGTGCGCGCGCTTATGTTGTTCATAGAAGAGATGTATGTGTACTTGGTGCAAAGGCTTTTAGACTTGGGAGGCAAATATTTCTGAAAGTGAATGAGGATTGTGGAATATTTGTACTTTTCCTTGAAGCTTTGGTCATGTGTTGAACATATATTGCTTTATTTACTTTGAAATGTGAATGAAAGCCAAGCTAACTAAAACTATAGTTCACTTTGATCTGTAAAAAAACATACCTTGCATGAACAAATGATTACAGTAGAAGAATATTAGTGTACAAAGATGGGATCACCGAAAGATCCTTCCAGCTGGGGTGGGGGATTAAACTCTCCCACTATCTAGCTTTTAAAGTAACTCTGACATGATGGCATGGAACTGGAATTTCCCAATGCTTTTTTAAAGTGTTCTAGTATCCTTTCATTAGTATTGAGAATGGCAATAGAGGAAAAATCAGGGCACTGCAGTGAAAGTGGGTTTCCTCTCTTTGTGGCCGTATCTGTGAGTTTCAAACACAGCAAATGCTGCTCCGCATGGACTGTAGTTCTTCAGAAAGACAGCAGGAAGCAATTTCTCCTAAAATCAATGAAAAAAGCACAAGACTGCAAATATTAAACAAATTTTTCAGGGCACGTGTTTTGGAAGACTGTAATTTTTGAATTTGAATTTACTTAATACCATCAGGAGACGTCAAATGCAGATATATTTCTGATGTGTTGCCTCTCTTGTAGACCCTTCTTTTTGCATTCTGCTTGACACTACCTTGGGTTTAATCTGTAGTTTGATTACAGCACTAGCTTGCACCAGCAGGCATTGTTGACTTTTTATGCTGACTTTAAAACTTCCTCAAAAAATGTTAAATACTTGCTCACTATTTAAACTTGATAGTTTCTTTCTCTGGCATCTGGTTGTTACCTATTATTAGCAGGTAGCAGTAGCATCATATGTAAGGCAGGTATGAAGACAGCTAGAGAAATTGAAAGTCTGAGCTGCTGCACATTTTAATTCCAGTGATGTGTTTGTGCAACCAACTCTCTGGCTTTTAGTCTTTGGCCAGAGGTCCTGATATGAGACCAGTTCCAGTAGCACCATGCACCAGAGGAAAGCTTTCTCTCCCATATTGTACAGCCCAAAGGCTTTCCTGCTCTTGAATGGGATGTGAGAAGCTCCAGGCTTCTGCACTGCAGCTGTGGGCCCTGACTGCTGTGACACTTCTGGAGGGGTCCGCTTTGATATAGCTGGAGCAATGGTTAGTGCCCTATTTCAGAATCAGTAGCTGATGAACACACTGCCTAGTAGCTTTTGTCAAAGCTACTATGCTAGGGTAAAAGGACTAAGCTCAAAACTGTTTTTTTTTCCTTAAAGAAATGACAGCCTTAAAAGAATATAGTCTACTAATGGGTAAAAGTAGAATAGAAGGAAATGAGTCTCTTCTGTTCAGCAGGGTAAGGCAGTGATAGAGTTGGCTTGTTTGTTTTTACAATTTACAGATGGGACAATAAGATTTCCACTTCAATATACACATCAGCATTTCATTGCCTTCCTTTGCTAGTGCAGGTAAATTTTTAACTCTCAGTTAACCATGTCAGCTAGAAGTTTGCAAATATGGTTAACCCAGTGTGTTGGGTTGACCTGGCTGGAAGTCAAATGCCCACTTAATCTGCTCGATCTTTCCCCTCCTCAGCTGAACAGGTGAGAGAATATAACAAAAGGCTTATGGGTGGAGATAAGAACAGGGAGAAATCACTCACCAGTTACCATCACGGGCAAAACAGACTCAACAGAGGGAAATCAAATCTGAGTAGGGTAATGAGAAATGAAACCAAATCTT
>NW_020926382.1:0-20171 GCF_003984885.1 Neopelma chrysocephalum
CTAACCCCATATTTGCTACCTTAAATGTTGCTTTAAAAAAAAAAAAAGGCACCAGAGATTCTTTTCTCCTTTTCCAAGCAGTCTGAACTCTTCAATCCTAAACAATTTTTTCTTGGCATAGCTATTGGACTATGTTACAAGTTTCTGGGAAATATGTTTCAAAATGAGAATGCTTATTGTTTAGTTTAAGCAATAGTTCTACATCTAAATGTGGGGAAATGCAACTCAGGAAAAAAATATGATTGAAAAGAAAAGCACAGTAAAAACTAAATGAAATTAGTGATCTCACTGTTGGGCCCCTGATTCTTCGGTTTCATGTATAATCTTGAAATCTTACAGAAGCATTTCCTTGTATCCTTAAAGGAGTTTTGCAGGACTCAGTCCGACATTTCTATGTAACTGTCTTCTCTAAACCTGTTTTTAATTAACCTATTACATATTCTAACTTCTAAAGAATGGGATTTAGAAAAGCATTGCGCAGCAGCTTTACTTTATTCCTATTAAGTCAGTGGTAAAACTCCCCTTAATTCCACTGGGAGCAAAAGTAGAGCCATGCCAAGCCCATTTTCAAAATCGCGTCTTTAAGGCTTACACAATGCCTTTTTCCTGCCCTTGGTTAAAGCACAGACTTCCCTCTACTGTTGTTTTTTGTTTTCCCTTGCAAAATAAAGCCATGCAAATACACAAACAAACCTCTGCATCCTAACTTCTGCGAACAACCTATCTCACTGTTTTCTTTCTGACGGTGTGGTTAACATTTTGGGGGAAATGTTTAAGTTTATGGTGCTGAACTGCTGTGAAAGTCAAGCTAGACTGAGTACGTTCCCAAGGAGTTGCAGATAAACTCCTGGGTGTTGGCTGGATTACCTTTTCCTGTAAGTGACCCAGCATTTTATTGTGTTTCCTCGATTCTCACATCTCCACAGTTTATCGCATGCTCTGTAACATGAGCAAAAATAATAAATCCGTATCTTATTTTTTCTGGAAACTTTTCCCATCACCATATGTTCGGGGAGCTTGATGCAGCAATTTGATCTGCTATCAAACACATTTCCTTGTGCCAACAAACGACAGTTTTTTCTTTTTGTACTAGCATAGATGAAAACTCGAATTTTCATACTCTATACAGAGACACATTTCCTTACTTCCTTGCAAAAGATGCATCTTCTGCCTACAGAAAATAAGTAAATAAATAAATAAATAAATAAATAGAATTAACCCCTGTTTTTCTTACAAAGAATAGACTAGAGCTCTTCCTGACCGGTGGATCGGGAGTCACTCCCGGCCCCGCTCCATCCCCCCAACCGGACAGCGGACAGGGATGCCGGAGCCGCCTCCTCTCGCGCCGCCCCCAGCTCTGTGCACGTGCCTGTATGAACACGCGTGAGCGCGCGCTGCCGTGAGCGTGCAGGCAGCCCCGCGCGCTGGGGTGGGGGCACACGCGCGTGTGTGTGCGCGCACAAGTGTGCGCGTGGGTGCGCGTGTGAGCGCTGCCGGCATGTGCAGGTGCCGCGCACCCGCCTCGGGCCGCCGCTGCCGCCAGCCACGGGGACGAAGCGGGCGGGCCCCGACGCCGCGCCCGTCCGCCCGCGGGGGTCCGGCAGCGCCCGGGCAGCGCATCCCGCGAGTGAGCCCCGGGACCCGCGGGTCCAGCAGCCCCGCCTCCCCCGCCATTGGGCCGGCGGCCGCCCCGCCCCGCCCCGCCCCCGGCCGCCCGGCAGTTCCGCGCGGGCGGAGCGGGGAGCGGCACCCGCGGCGGCGGCCCGGTAGTGGCGGCAGCAGCAGCAGCAGCAGCAGCAGCAGCAGCAGCATGGGTTGGAGCTGACAGCGCCCGCCCCGCAAACGCTGCCGAGCGCTGCCAGCGGGGAAGGAAAAAGTTACCGCGCCCGCCCGAGGAAACTTTGTGTCGCACAGGCGGGCAGGAGGCGGCGGAGCCGAGCCGTCCGGTGGGGTGCGATCCCTGCGCGGCGCTGAGGCGGCGCGGGGGTCATGCCCGCCGCCAGCCTGCTGCCGCTCTTCGGTAGCGCGCCGGGGCCGGGGACGCTGGGCGGCCCCGCGGGCAGCGGCGCGGGCGGCGGGGGCAGGAAAGCGGCGGGCCCCGGCGCGTTCCGGCTGACGGAGAAGTTCGTGCTGTTGCTGGTGTTCAGCGCCTTCATCACTCTCTGCTTCGGGGCCATCTTCTTCCTGCCCGACTCCTCCAAGCTCCTCAGCGGCGTCTTTTTCCACTCGGCCGCCCTGCAGCCGCCGCCGCCGCCGCCCGGCGGACAGCCCCGCGCCCCTCCGCAGCCCGGAGGCGGCCCGGCGGCGGCGGCGGCCGCGGGCGGCGCGGGCAGCCTGGAGCGGATCCGTGCGGACCACGAGCGGGCTCTGCGGGAGGCCAAGGAGACGCTGCAGAAGCTGCCCGAGGAGATCCGCAGGGACATCCGCCAGGACAAGGAGAAACTTCTGCAGGACGCCCGCGACAGGAAAGAAGCTGGGGCCCCTGGGCTGCCCCAGCGCCTCTTCCGCCAGCCCGTAGGCGCCGTGGGGCAGGAGCCCGCCGACCCCGACGTCCGGCAGAGGAGGGAGAAAATCAAAGAGGTGGGTAGCGGCTGCTGGCGGTCCCGCTCATGGGGACGCGCCTCGACACCCCCGTGCGGGGCAACAGGTCGCTGCCGGGGCTGGCGGCGGTGTTGGGGGAGCCCTGACCCTTCCTGCCTCCACCTCCTCCTCCTCCCTGCAGGAAAGGGGTCTTTCTGCCGGCCCTGGCTCGGCAGCCGCCGCGCAGGTCGGCGTCGTGGCCCGCGGTTGCATCCTCTCGGTCTGCGGTGCGTTCCGCTGCCGGCTCCGCGCTGGCCGCACCTCCCACCCTCCCGGCGTTGCCGGGTTCCTCCAGCTGTTGCAGAGAAATCCGGGGAGGAAGCAAAGCCTAGCGAGGGCCGGCAGGCTGCAAAGCACCCCGGGGGGAGCTGAGGGCCGGGCGAGGGCTGGGGACAGCGGCACCCGGGAAGAGGAGCAGCGCGGGTCCGCCTGCGCGCCCGGTGGGGCATCCCGGGCTCGGCCGCCGGCCGGTGAGCTCTGGGTGTCTCCACAGGGTGCAGGGGGCCGGCGCCCTGCTCGTGCCGCACTGTTGGCAGAGGAGGAGCCACCCCGGGCTGTCCGACGCCGGGCGAGTGTAGGATGGAGGTGCGGTCCAGCGCTCCGGAGATGTCGCGGTCTGTCTCGGGTTCGTGCGGTTCACTGTTCAGCGATACAGGCCATCTAAAGAGTTAAGGGCGTTTGGCAAAATACAGTCAATTTAGGTTAAAGCAGTAAAGCGTCATACTGTATGTGTTTTGACAAATTCAACTGTCTTTTTCGGTTGTGCTGCTCGGTTGGTTCAGGTACCGGTTTTGAGTCCTTCCTTACAGAAATTCCCCAAACTGTGTCTAGGTAAAGCTGTCATGAGCAGAGCTTGACAGGGTCCTCTGACAGAAGAAGAATTTCCTTGATAATACAGTTCAACTTCCTGTCAGTACTGGCTGGTTTATTTATTGAACTGACAATTTCAGCTGCCTGCAGAGATTAGGGTTTATGAATTAATTAGTAGTATGTGTTTCCTGTTCTGTAGTGATGGAAATGAGATAGGAATGAGACTGTTACTACAAGTATTTCAGTGTTTGTGAAACACGGTTAGCCTTATTTGAAATAATTAAGATTTTTGTGTGTTTGTACAGAGTGGTCCAAAAAGTGACCCGTAGCATCACACAGAGAATCGGATAATAAGCTATCACAAATCTCAAGTTGTGTTCTGTGATCTGGAGTCCTTGCATCAGTTAGCAGATTGTGCAGCCAACTACATAAGTAGTACAGACCGATGCAGAGATGTTTTGAAGAGAAAAACTCATAGGAGTGCATGGTACAGACCACATCTTGGAATATGCAGAGACTATGTTGTCTTTTGTTTTAGTCACACAGCCTCTCTGAGGCATACGGAACAGTAAGAAATACTAGCAAACTCTTTTTCCAGTTATGTGGAATTGACATGTAGAAGTATTTAGAAGTAATGAGGCTCCAGATCTGATAGACCTGATTCTGTGGTATAGAAACTGCAACAAGTAAATAAACAGGAGGAAGACAATAACACTTAAGCATGCCACTGCTCTTGCTGGTCCCACTCTGTGTCAACTAGTTCAAGTTGTTTTTTATTATATATAGATGCATGTGTGTCTGTGTGCATAAGTACATACATACATAACCCAATATCTCTTCAATGTCTTCCTCCCTTTCCTTTCTATCACTCTTCTTTCTCCTCCAGTTCTACACAGGAGCCACCAACAACACAGTAGCCTCCCCAAATGAGACCTTTGGCTATTTAAGCATAGCAGATGACAGAAGGACTGCACTTAGTTTCCAGATCTTTATTTTTCCTTAATACTACGTGTTGTTTCTGGAAGTTTCTTTTCCTCCGAATTGAGAATGTGGTCTTAACATGTTGTTTACTTAATTGCTTTTGCATTTTTGCAGGACTTTGCCTGATTTCATTTTTTTCTGTTTTTTTTTAAAAAAATACCTTTTTTTTTGCCACTTACAATTAAACAGTGTTTCTTATTCTGTGTTAACTTTCTTCACATTAATTCATGTGTTGGCCTTTTTGTTGATTTTCTCTCTGTCTTTGCAAGCTTTAGTCTACTTTTTTATATTGTTACTTTACTGTCAAGATGGATTTATAATCTGTGGTCTTTTTAGAAAAAGTTTTAAACTGTAACGTTTTTAATTGTGTACTTTTGTACTCTACTGTGCGTTCACAGAAACCAGAATTCCCTTTAAAGCTCCTCTCTTTGTGCCTGGTGGTTACATGCTGGAGATGCAAATGTAAAGAATCTTCCTGCTTTCGTACTCTTTTGAGCCTGGAACTTGCATCTGCGTTGTATGATCTGTCGTATACCTGGAACTCAAAATTTGAAACTATTCCTGTGGATATTTTTGACAGAAGGAAGCAAGTTACTTTAAAGGAAAAGAATGTCAAAAATAATGTGGTTTTTCTCTGCATTTCTGTCCTGGAAGAGCTCTGTCTGTTCAACATGCTGACATAAAGCTGAGAGGGGAGAGAGCTTACACATGTTTTGTCCATTTATTGTTTCAAATTTTAAGTTGACATAAGTGTTCAGAAGTCCAGTCAGTACAATATCGTTTGCAGTCACAAAACAATAAAATACCTTGACTTTATAGCATTTCTTAACCACGTTTTGTTGTAGAAATTTTAACCATTTTTTCTATGGCGTACTCTTTTGTGTTAAAAACAAACAAACAAACCAAAATCACAAACCAGAAACAGGGCAAACTTCAAAAAGATGGGAATATAAAGATTCTTGAATTTTTTTTAATATTTAAACCAACATAATAAGACAAAAAGTAGAAAAATAAATGCTAGATGCTTATGTAGCAAGTAAAAGACTTGTGGAAACATGAAGAAGTGCAGATCTTGATGCTGTCACTGCTTTTCACTCTGTCAGAACAGTATGGTTGCTCTTAAAGTCTGTGTGTGGTAACTGCCCCACTGTGTTACACCTGCGGGGCCTGTCAGTGTGCCCATACAGGTAAGGGATATGGGCCAAAGACCAGAGATACTAATGGGTGCTGTGATATTCCTCTGTTTCTCTTCTGATGATGGGCTACAGGCAAATTTGAAAGAAAGAGCAGTACTGCCAGCAGTGGGGTTTCCCCAGTACTTCCCATTGTGCAACTGCTGTCAGTTGCTTGTGGCTGCTGATTTTTTTACTGGATGACCTAATGTCGCCTGCCCTGAGTGTCTTCCTCATGCCAAATGCTTCAAGGAGACTTGAGCAAAGAGGAACAGTTGATTTTGAGCATACCAGCACACTTGTGTTTTGTCATAAGTTGAGTTCTTTGTGCAGTTCCACTAATGCTCTGGTGACTCCATGACTTGGGGCAAGGTCTGGGTACCTGGTATACCTCACGCTGGTCTCTGTTTCCATATCCTGATAGGAACCCCAGACTGTGAATAAGGTGACTGTGGTTTGTGTTCTTGCTCTTCCACTCATTAATTTGAGAGGTGCTTCCTCTTTTGAGCAAGTACTCCTGTGATATCTGTTCCCTATTTGTAAAAAAGGAGTGGAAAGCAATGATGACTTACACTCAAGCTCAACATCTCCCAGTCTCTGCTTTTGTCACTGTTGGCTGTGGCTGGAAATCATTATTTCTGATATAAAGGGAGGACTTGCAGGTTCACAGGAAGCTTATAGGAACAAAAGAAGTGATTAGAAGAGGATGGTAATAGTGACAGAGGCAATGGAGGCAGGAGATGCATTCTTTCAAACAGGGAAATCTGGCTTGGAGTCTTCTCTAAGTCTTGTTTCTCTCTCTTCCAAAAAAAAAAAGTGCTTGAATTATTTAGGTGTTAAGAAAATAGCAAAATCTAAACTCTTTGTTTCAGAGCAAAGTAATAGAAACGATGAATAAGCTAGCTCAGGTACTAGAAGCTACATAATCACATTAGTGCTGTGCTCTGCCAGACTAATTAATCC
Source organism: Neopelma chrysocephalum (assembly GCF_003984885.1). Taxonomy (NCBI): domain Eukaryota; kingdom Metazoa; phylum Chordata; class Aves; order Passeriformes; family Pipridae; genus Neopelma; species Neopelma chrysocephalum. The sequence continues at coordinate 6,507 of NW_020926382.1, forward strand.
TGCTGAACAGCAAGCTATTGGTGTGGTGGAGCACCATACTAATGCAGCTGAGCTGTTCTTGTACAAAGTAACTAGCTTGGAAACTATACACATTATTGATCAGAGCTGTTTGGACATGTTTTCAGGATAAAAGCCTCCTTGGTAAACGGGAATCAGTGTAGGAAGAGCACGATCATGCAGTGCTGCAAGTACTTGCGCAGCTCTCAGCTGCTGCAGTCATGTAGTACAAGTCCTGGAGAGGAGAATTTGAGCACCAGTCCTTTGAGCTCAACAAGGCAATGGTCACAAGTCAGCAGAACAGACTCCGCAGACTCTCCTGTCTTTTTATAAAGAATTGAGGTTGCATTGGCAGTGTGAATTCTGAAGCTTCCTGAGTCCTCAGCATTCATTTTGTTTGTTTAACTGTTTTCTGCGGTGGCCTTTCTGCAGTTCAGTTGGAAATCTCAATAATGTTACAGGGAAGTTCAGCAGTATCTTGAGGAAAATAAGCTTGTGAGCATGGAAATAAAGCACTATTCAGAGATCTAATATGCACTTGACATAGAGCACTTGGACATAATTGGAACTCTTCATTAACAAGGAGGAGTGATGGGAAAATTAATGACAGGTCACTCACTGCTGAAGAAAAGCAGTTGGCCCCTTGCATTTTCCTGCGTGCTTCCACCACTTGCTTTCCTACTGCCTGGTATCCTGGTGCTGATGCTCAGGAGGGTCCAGTGCCTAGCTGTGGGAAGTTTTATTTCCTTTTAGTGATGTTTACATGACAAAGTGAGCTTCTTGCTGTTGAAAGAAGTCCCTCTTACCACTTTTGACTGCCTTCTCCCACTATCTACCTTCTGTGAATTCCACTGTGTCCCTCCATAAGCTGCTGAAGTAAGCTGCTCAGTAAACCAGCAGAAAACTGCCAGAGCAAAAAAACTGGATGAATTTCTGCTAAACTTTATGTCAAGTTGGTGAGTTGAAGGCCTTAATGAAAGGGTTGACTTGGTGCTGGTTTTGGCTGTTGTGAGAGAACAGGTGGATGAAAGGTATGATACCTCTTTCAGTAGCCTTGTCTTAGGAGCTGGTATCTGATCTTCTTGCGTAGCTTCTCCGCTAAAACTGAATCTCTGCAATGAGACTTTTGCAGAGCAAAGGTTCTATATACTGTAATAACCTTCTCTAGCAGAATGAAGTGCTTCCCTTCAGGAGGTTGTTATCTCCCAACCCCTTTTCTCACAAGAGGAAACATAGAGGCAGAAATTACTGAAGCCTCAGCTGCTGTAGACAGAAATTCAGAGTGCTTTTACTGGGAGGAAGGTTGTGAGGGCCTTTATAGGAGAGGGAAGAGCTAAAATGCAGCAGTGTAAGTATTGAGTGGTTTGGTTTTCAGACAGGAAAAACCTATGTTCCCTAATGGTACATTTTGTTAAGAAGAAGATACAGTGAAAGGAAAGGAGTTGACATGTAATGAGTAAGCAATGTGGTGATTGCTGCCAACATACTGATGATGCAATATATTTTGAAATAAATTTTCTTAAAGTATTCTGTGACCTTAATGCTGACTTATAGCTCTTATAGCTGTCATTCACTTTGTTGAAGTTTAAAATTAATCTTGGCTTTCTTTACCCAAAGCTTTAATTACCTACCTGTAATCTTCAATATTTTTGTATCTGCAAGTTCTTTTTGAATGTTTGGCAGTGCTTTCCTTCCTGATAAATACTATAAATACTGTTCATTGTAGTTCTTTTTTTTTAAATGTTTTTATAAAAGACATTGAGGAAGTGAATTAAGTGTTTAAAGACAGGGAATCAAATATAATGACGCTCAGTAGGTACCTTATACCCCTAAATTGAGGGTATCCTCACTTGGCTTCTGGACATTTTCCCTGGATTTGTTGTGAGATTTGTGCTTTTGTGTAGTGGCAAGCTGGAGGTAGTCGGGATTGTCTTATGGTATCCAAAATCTCACAAAACAGTAAGTTAAAGTGCTTGCTTAGGTTTAATGGCACTACAAGATGCAGAAAAGCTTCAGCTGAGTTGCTAAGAGTATGATTCAGTGACTCTATTAAGCATCCTCTTGTATCTGTAACTTGGCAGAACCTGTGGAGATCCAGCCACTTCTGTTGGGTTTGTGGCCTGGCGAGGTACGGAGCCAAAATGGCTTAGTGGAGACCTGAGCATAGTGGAAGCAATGGACCCCCACTAAGCCAATGCATTTGAAAGAAGAGGAAAATGGAGGAGAATGGACTGAGGCATCTTTATGCCCATGAGACATGAAATAGAGTATACCTTTGCCAAATTAATGTTCTCTTAAGGGAGCCCTTAAGGTCATTTTGTGGAAGGACATGGTTTCAGGTGATTTGCTTCAGCTGCTTTTTTTTTTTTTCAGTTGAGAACCTCACAGCCTCTTCTCAGTCAAATGACTTGCAGGCAAATGCTTGTCTGATTTGAACATCCGTTGTGAGATGGAGGGATGTCTGTGGGTGAGTGTGTGCATATCTGGCTGGAATAGGGTGTGTTCCCAATTTCTAGTTCATGTTTTTACAGCCTTACACCTGTTTTCTGTGAGCTAAGAAGAATATTTAATTTTCCTACATTCAGACTTGGTCTGCATTCTCAACAGGTAAATTTATGGAAACTAACTGAATGTCTTATGTAACTGGATCCTTGGAATTGTGGGGAAAATGAAAAGGCTTTAAATATTCAGTGGAAAACATGTGGCTTTCACAGAAAATCAAGAACATGATTAATTCCTTAACTTTATGTAAAGGCAAAATGTAGATTCCAGACACACAGGACTCTTCTTGAGAACTAAGTAAGGTGATGTAAAGACGTGAGGTAAAGCTTAAAATAGAATGTTTTCTGTGCTTTGGCAAAAGTTATATTCTCAGAGTAATGATTTTGTGTTTAATGCTAGTATAGCAGCCTGTGGCAGCCATTTAATATAAAGAAATAGAATAAATCATAATGTTGGTGAGTACAGTTGCTTAAGGCTGTAGTTCCGTGCTGTGGGCAAACTGAAGCAGAAAAATTCCACCTGTTTATTAAAATCTACCATTAAGACCACAAAAGGTCTTATCTCATTCAGAGGGAAAATAAAAGTGGTAGACAGACAGGCTTTGATACCTTCTTTGAACGTTATTTCATTAGCACAGGGCTTATGAAAAGGAAATGACAGAGAGACAGGAGACATCTCTTCTTGTGGAAGGTAATTCACATCCTTACAGAAGGACCTGTATGACTGTTGGATGGACAGATGTTTTCTTAAAGCTGTCTAAAACATACTGCTGTAAGGATTGTTGTGTGTTAACTTCCTCTTCAGCTGGGTTGGGGTGTTTTTTTCTAGCTTGGGGACCCAGCATAGGTGTAAATGTCTGCAGTTTTCATCTTGAAAATAATATCTTAATAAGTACTTCCTTTATTTACAAATAATAAATTTGTCTTCATATCTTACTTGGCAGAGTAAGAGTAATACATCAGGAAAGTGGCTTTGATTCAGTGGTTGCACTGTCTTAACAGTGCAGCACTTACTCTGGCAATAAACTGCCATCTGAGGTGGTACGGAGATAATGAAGCACTCTGGTTGTGTGCCTTTTTGGTAACAAACTCAACTATTTAAATGTGTCGCTGTGTAAAACATGTTTTAGACATTCAGTTTTGAAGGATTTTGTGGTCTACTTATAAGTTTTTTAAAGAACTGTCATTTTACAAATGAGGAAAATAATCAGTTAGAAGTGGGGGGCTGTGAATTAAGCAATATGGGCAATGTACCAGATACTCATAGATTGATTCCTTTTGTGTAAAAATCTTCTTTATCCACAAAATTTTTAGAGTGATTTTTTTTTTGGTGTTGGGTTTTGGGTTTTTTCCCACTTGGTTGTTTGGGTTTAAGCATGTCATATAAACAGTATGTGCACGCTTCTAAGAAGCATCTCTGTTTTTCTGTTTTACTTGAGTCTTTCTAATCGTGTTTGCAAGTTTGTCATGAAAACATAATTGGTGAGTAATGAAGTGCATGCTTACCTGAACCAGATTAAATGAAACCTTTTACAGAATTGTGGTTAAGCTGCTGTTTTATCACAGTGCTTGGCAGCCTTGCCTGCAGAGTCCGGAAGACTTTACTGTTGAGAGAAAGCAGTTTTGTTTTCCAGGGGTAAGAGCAGTCCATTGACTTGCACAGGATTGCACAGTGTGACAGGTTTCAGAGCAGAACTTAAATACCTGGATCCTGTTTGGTTGTGCCTCACTAAACCAGGGACCGTTGCTGTATCCTGGGTGGAGGCCGTCTTCTCTCCTAGCCATGCTGCAGGTCTCTAGCCTAGGCGTGTCAGCTCATTAGGGTCAGTTTAAACCTGGATTCTGGAGTCTGATTCATGGCTGCACATGGGCAGTTGTGGTTTACCACTAAACTGCTGCTAAATGCATTGTTTGTTTCAGGGGAAGGCTAAACCTGAGGTTCCCTGTTGCAATGTTTAGGTCACTATCTGTAAGCTTTTTAAGCAATACTTAAGTGCTGTGCTCCGGAGCTGTTTTGAAGGAAGGCTCATAGAGTAGTAAAATTCAATTTGCCTTTCTTACTCCTTAAAATCTTCAGTTTGAACTCTGTTGTAACCAAGAAAGGCTTGTATGAAATAATATGACAACTTGCTGAAACTCTTTGCAGTATGCTGATTGGATTTTATAGCTGGGGTTTATGAAGATACGGGTATTGCTCATTCTGATGCTTCTGATTTTCAAAGCTTTTCAAACAGATTGGATGAGCACATAACCTGCTGTTACATTCTTATAACTGTTAAACATTCACAGCCCTTGTGGGAACACTGAGATATGCAGTCACTTATGCAAAGGTAACTACAAGTGTAAAATCTGTTTTCATTTGTCCTCCCATTCTTTCTTGGAAGCTATATGTACCTTGGCTTTTAAATTGTTTTAGGAATACAGCAAGTGAATGGAAGTCTGACTTCTATGAAACATGCGCCCTTTCTCTTAAAGGCAAATCTCTAGTCAGGTAAGAAAATAGTTGAAGATTAGAGGAGATGGTAGGCAATACTGAGCAAAGGACTGAAATTCTGTGCAGTGAATGAGCTGATGACTATGAAACATCTGGCTGTTACAAGACTTGGTGTGCATCTCAAAAATTATTTCAGAAGAATCAACTTTTTCTCTGATGCTGGGTTGAAACAGTAGTTGAAGTGTTAATGTAAAAGGATGCAGCTTTGCATTTCTCATGTGAAGATACATATTGCTGGCATTTAGCATAGAGGCAGTATTGTGTGTTTTTTATATGAATAAAGTAGAAAGGAAAGAATGTCTGATAATTTCTTTCCAGAATTTTACATCATCTCACTTGTGTAGGGATGATCTTATTGCTTGGCAACATAAACCCTCTTTTTCAATTATTTATTAAAAGCCAGTATCTGCTCTTAAAACTTTGCAATAAAATTGCAGTAGATCAATGTGACTTGTGTCTTTAATTAGTATTCAGACCACTGTGAGGCAATTTTTTTAAAAGTATCTGCATATTTTTCTTTCGCTTAGTTCACTGCTTAATATAAATCTCTGTGCCTTTTGAAATTTCTTTTGTTCAGGGACTGCTTTTGTCCAAGGAAATAGGAAGTAGGTTGTGTAAAAGAATACCAAGCTAAAAGAAATAAATGTTGCTTTCGAAGCACAGTGCTTAAGGAGATAATAGTTTTACTATTCACTGATAGACACATGCAGATGCAGACCCAGTCTTTAACTCCACTGTCAGTTTTCTCATTGCCTCTGAGCACTGACATCTGTTGGTGCACTGAGCGGTGGTACTGGTGATAAATCTTTGCCCATACTACTCTCTGAAGGGAAATCTGTTGCTTGCTACTGTGGTTGCAGTTCTCCACCCATCTGTGATTTTGAGAATTGCACTTTTAATTCTCTGTTGGATCTAGGTAGTAATACTAGATTCTTGAAACCTTAAGGAAGGGAAATAGGTGTTAATCATTTGCACTGATGGATTCTGTCCTCCCCCTCCTCATCATGCAACAGAAAAACTAATTACAATTTAGAGAGTAGAAGAGTTATACATATTACGTCTTTAAAAAGTCACAATACTTCCAAACTGCATGCTGCTTGCTTTGTTCTGGTGAGATCATTTGAAGAATCACCGCGGGAAAAACTGTGCCATGTAAAGACAAACTGCAAATTGACTGATATTTTTATGCCTTATTCTGTAAAGCTCTAGAGTACGCATGGCACTGAACCTGAACTGACTGTTCATAGAAATGTGTGTGGTCTTGTCAGGGGCTGATGTGACATCACACATCAAGAAAGGCACTTCAAAGAAATGACCTTTCTGAAGAAAAGTCTCTTTATGCAATTTCTTTAAAAAAAAAAATTGTACTCATATATTGACAGATGTATTTGTATATCTCTCCATATGTATGTTTTACATAAGAGTCAAATATGTTGTACAATTAGTCTGTTGTATATAGCCTGTAGGTGGAAGTGCAGTTTGTTGGGGGCAAGCTGTGATCTGAATAAACACCTTGAACAAAGTAAAAGGCATAAGTTTTGTTTTGTTTTACAAATAATCATCTAAACTGAACAAATAATTATACATATGCTGCAAGCAAAATTAGGATGGAGCAAAGAAATCCTTGTATTTCAATAATCAATTTTGCTCAAGTTATTTTTTATTATATAAATCTAAACCTTGCAGAAAGTAGGTGCTCTCAGAGAAAGTTTTCAAACTTCTTGAAAACAGTTTCCATATGCAGCCTTATCATCTGAAAGAATTATGGAGACTTGGTTGGTCTGCATTTTATGCACACCATAGTCCTATTTGTTCTTTTTCCCAGCCTTCTGCTTACCACAGAATTTTGCTTTTGAAAAGGAGATTTCGACTTACCACTGGACCTCTGGAGGTCTGATCTCTTGCTTAGAGTAGAGCTGACTTCAAAATTAAATTGAGGTGCTCAGTCTTGTGCACCAAAGTGTAGAAGACCTATGCAGAAAGAAATTCTGTAGCCCCTCTGGACAAACATATTCCAGTGTCCGAAGACCATTATGTAGATTTTCTGACTTATTATTGTGTCTAGTTAGAATTTCTCATGCTGCAACTGATGACACTGCCTTTACTCCTTTCATTGTGCCCTACTAAGAAGATCTTGGCTATCTTTTCTCCATGCGTACCCCCTAAATCACTAAGAAACATCTTTCCTCTAGTCTGAGCAAAGCCAGCTCCATCTACCTCTTCTCATAGGTCATGTGTTCTCCATTATTTAAAAAAAAATCTCTAATTGGTACAAAGGAGCTGAAAACCAAGAACAGGGTTCAATTTGAAGCATCAGGAAGGTCACATAGAAGGTGTTGATTGCTTCCCATCACTAGCATGCAATGCTGTTAACGCAGCCCATTGCTTTCATCATTGCAAGGATGCCTTGTTTGTTTGTGTTCAATGGGTTACTCACCAGGACCCCCAGGATATTTGTTCCTAAGCTGTTTTCTAGCCTATGAATTCCTGACATGTACTTAAGTATAAGATTTTTGCATTTGCTTTTATTTGGTTTCAAGAGGCTTGTCAGCTCAGTCCTCGCATTGGTTGAGGCCCTTCAGATGGGAAACCCTACCATCCAGCTTCTTGATTGCTGAAGTTTGGAGTTATACACATAGTTGGAAGGGTTTGATTGCTCTGTTGTTCAGAGAAATGTCACGGCTAGCCACGTTAGACTTTGACCTGTTTACTGCTGCCTTAAGTGAGATTGTCTAACTAGCCACTTTTTTCATCAGCCTTGACCAGCCATCTCATCCATGCCTTTTTGACTGCCATAGTGCTGAGGCAGAATGTGTCAAAAAGCATGCTAAAGTCAGGTAAATGGTGTCTGCTGCACTGTTCTCATCCACAGTGCCAGTGGCTTCATCATAATAAGTAACTGGGTTGTTTGGGCACATTTTGCCTTTGGGGAATTATACTTGCCATTTGCAAAGTTGTTTCTGTCCTTGATGTTCCTGGAAAGAGAGTCAAAGAGGTTTTGGTCCATTTTCTTCCAAAGGTTTGAAATAACCTGTCTGCCTTGTAATTCCCTGGGTATTCCTTCTTGCTCTTTTCCTCACTTACCAGGGACCTCCCTTGGTTACTGTGGCCTTTCAAAGGTGATGCAGAGAGGCCTTGCAATGGCATGCAGCCTTTCCTGGCTATTTTGCATGTATGCTGCCTCCCTCAGTTTCCTTAGGGAAGTCCAGCAGGCAACTGTATGTTAGCTCAGCAGGTATTTTTTTATTTAAAAAATGAGGAAGGATTTACTGGACAAAGAAATGTGATTGATATAGGGAATTCCTATTAGAATTTTTGAAATACAAGCTATTGATGGAAAATAAAAGTCTTAGTTTCAGCTTTGCCACTTTTGTGGCTGTAAATGGGTGACTAGAATACTGACATCTGTGTCATATCTGGGTCATATCATTGCAGAACTTTGAAGTGTCTTTCCTCTACATACCTATGAACAAAGTATCAGTCAGCTGATGTTTATACATTGCAAGTATGAAACTAAGGACGTGAAAGCTAGTATGGTGTCATTTCAAACTTGATAGTTTTGGAGTTTGTATTGTAACAGAAATGGATGCCATTAAATTAGATTTAAAGCACGGTTCTGTCTGATTTCTTTCTTAGGGGTCTAAGCTTACAAATATGTATTTTTTAATTAACTTTCCATGTGTTTTATGGACTTTTTATGGAGTTTACAGCAGGAACTGTAAATATTTTTACAGTAAGGTTGTACTATTGAACTGCACCACCAATTCAGGAGTTCAGTTCCTCAGTATTTGATTTTCTATCACTTTTGACATCACAAAGGGGTCTGGCTTTACAGAAGCTTGGTTTGGAAAATGAAGTCTTTCTCTACCCTGCCTTGTACTCACTTCTAAAAGGGTTGGTTTCCAGCATTACAGAGATACATGAGCATTCCTTCAATTTGATATACCTATTCTGATTAGTGATGTGAGAAGCAAAGCTCTTTCCATCTATAGCAGGGACTATATAACCTTCCTTTTGCCCTAACTTTATGATCCTTGTTGGCAACAAGTTGTCTGGCCCCAACTTTATGATCCTATGTTGTGGGAACAGTAACCACCTATAGTTTTTATTTGGTCCTTAAAGTGTGAAAACTTAGCTGTAAAACCTACATGAGTACTTTTGGTGTGAACTGAGTAAGTTTCAGGTAAGAGCCAGGTTTTGTGAAGGAGTTAAGCTAGTTTTAACTTTCGTTAGACTTTTTTTCCTTACATTTTCTACTGTGCCCAAGTATGGAGGTTTCACGTCATCAAGAAAGTAAGTTATTTTGGATGCTGTTCAGGAATCCAAAGCATGACCAATGACTGTACACCTCCACTTACGTTTTTGATCAGTGACTTGAAGTAAAAATTCAGCATTTTCCTAAGTAAAGCTGATCCTGTAGACTAAGCTATTGAAGTCACACCACTTGGGTCTTTTGCATGTGAAAAGAAAATTTTAAATGAACAGTCATCTGATATGTATATGCTGGCATTGAGAAAACACTTTTTTTGTCAGCTGTAGCCTGGATCACAAGAACCTAGAAGAATACAACTGTTAATGAGATTATTTCAAACACAGAATAGTGCACTGCAAGGTATTACATGTGTTCATTTCAGAGTACTTTTCCTGTGTTCTCTGATAGGGGGATTTCGTGCAGTTTTATCTTTCCTTTTGATTGAACACAGTATTTTTGTGATGCCTGTTTTATTCATTATTTTTCATGAGGAGTCTTTCCCACTTCAGATTCATACCACTCTTTGAAAAATGTGTATGCTTTATTTTCTATGGAAGGAAGAGAACCAGCAGCTGATGCCAAAGTCTCAAAAACAGCTTTAAAAGTCCTCTGTGTTTATGTGAACACTGCAGTGTACATAAATGGGGATGTGATCAACTACCTCAATCAAACACACTTAGTGTCTCTTTTACCAGCCCTACCGTATGTCCACATAGAGAAACATTTCCCTAAGAACTTTGGGGCTGATTTTACTGCAGCATCACCAATAATGATTCTCTTGTGCTTGGTAACTTCATGTTGGTAACTTCATATTGCTGTGAATGTGCTATTATCTGAAAGAAAATAACTGATTCATAATTTCTCTTGGATATTTTATGCTGTGCTGTAATATGTGGTTTAAATATGCTGTTTATGGGAAGCATCCCGGGCGGAATTGTGCATGCTGTAATCAAAACGAGGAAGTATGTTACATGCTGTATCTTCTAGCATCACCACATTCCTCCCCCCCAATCCTACTCAAATTTCAACTTCAGTCTTTTCCTTAAAATTGTTAAGAACTTGTCTAAATTCCCCAAAGATGTTATATAGAAGGAGGAGAGAAATTTTTCTGATGGGAAAAGGAAAACTTGCTCTTCTTTTGTTTGAAAATTAATAACTAGGAACATCATGAATGTGACTCATTTTACCAAAGAAAATAGCACATAAAAGAGTGTTTGGAGTGAAGTGGAGGAAGATTTGTATGTGTATGGATATATGAATATGTATATATGTGTTAAGGAAAAAAGTCTAAAGAAAATGCTTATTCCTTCGTATTTGGAATTATTGCCAAAGAAGTAGAACCAAACTGTATTTTTTACAGAGCATACTTTTCTATAAGGGACCCCTGGTGGCCTAGTGGTTAGCATGCGGGACTCTCACCGCTGCAACCCAGGTTCAATTCCCAGTCCCTCCCGGGCAGATGGAACCCGTTAGCCCTGTGAGGCCATCCATCTATGAGAAGGACACTCTAAACAAACCTACGTCCTGAGGACCTCACTGCCATTGTCCAAGCTTGCTTGGCCCCGGCAGATGAACATTAGGATTAAAGGGTGGGCTCAGTTCAGCGCAGGCTGTGTCTCACCTAAAAAATCCATTGCGCAGGCTGGAAAGGTAAAAAGACCTTTCCCCAAATCTTCGTTCGCGAAGATGGGCCATTATTATTATTTTCTATAGCATGAATATTTGACAGCCTTTCCTGCTTGTATATGAAACTGAACCCTGTGAAAGGCCCTTTTTTTTGGCTGGTGAGTAGGGGCAAAGTGTTTGGCAGCTCAGATGATGAAAGGTAGTTCTTCTAGCTGTATATAAAGGTGTACTATTGATTATTGTATGAACTCTGATTAAATGTTGTGTTATTCATATATTTTGCCTTTTGCCCTTTGGACTGCTGGGCATAAAGAACATTTTTGATCTTCGGAAGTTCTATTGCTTACTAACTATAGACCTCTCTGGTTGAGAACAGTATTTGCTTGCAAGTCACAATGTACTTAAAAATAAATTTTATTCATTGTTTTACTGAAAATTTTTATCAGCAGTTCTCAATCAGCTTTTTATACAAGGAATTTGATAACAATTACTTTGTGCAGTTAATCCACATAGCTAAACTCTCTCACTTTGGGACACACTTAGTTTCATTCATGCTCTCCAGCTTTTGTAATATGATTGGTAATGCTGAAGTAGTTATGACCTCAGTAATACCTCCAGGCAAATTTAGAAATAATTTGGGTTCTTTTTCTAGCAGAATTTAGTTTTTTAGCATCTGTCTCTAAACATACTTGATTCTGTTTCTACAGAAAAATATTGAAAATATATATTGTGAGAAAAAAATTATTTTTCGTCTTCATAACCTTTTAAGATCTGCACAGTGAACTATTTCCCGTGAATCAGCACAAACTCATGTTCCTTTCATTCTCCCTTGGACTTTGGCAGTGCACTTGATATTCTAACGAGCCATGGCTCTGCCAAATCCGAGCTGGAAGCACAATTACCAAAAAAACCACTGCTTTTTTGGCACACACCTTGCCACTGAAAAATCTTTTTCCCTGAAGGCAGAGGGTGTGTGCGCGCGCTTATGTTGTTCATAGAAGAGATGTATGTGTACTTGGTGCAAAGGCTTTTAGACTTGGGAGGCAAATATTTCTGAAAGTGAATGAGGATTGTGGAATATTTGTACTTTTCCTTGAAGCTTTGGTCATGTGTTGAACATATATTGCTTTATTTACTTTGAAATGTGAATGAAAGCCAAGCTAACTAAAACTATAGTTCACTTTGATCTGTAAAAAAACATACCTTGCATGAACAAATGATTACAGTAGAAGAATATTAGTGTACAAAGATGGGATCACCGAAAGATCCTTCCAGCTGGGGTGGGGGATTAAACTCTCCCACTATCTAGCTTTTAAAGTAACTCTGACATGATGGCATGGAACTGGAATTTCCCAATGCTTTTTTAAAGTGTTCTAGTATCCTTTCATTAGTATTGAGAATGGCAATAGAGGAAAAATCAGGGCACTGCAGTGAAAGTGGGTTTCCTCTCTTTGTGGCCGTATCTGTGAGTTTCAAACACAGCAAATGCTGCTCCGCATGGACTGTAGTTCTTCAGAAAGACAGCAGGAAGCAATTTCTCCTAAAATCAATGAAAAAAGCACAAGACTGCAAATATTAAACAAATTTTTCAGGGCACGTGTTTTGGAAGACTGTAATTTTTGAATTTGAATTTACTTAATACCATCAGGAGACGTCAAATGCAGATATATTTCTGATGTGTTGCCTCTCTTGTAGACCCTTCTTTTTGCATTCTGCTTGACACTACCTTGGGTTTAATCTGTAGTTTGATTACAGCACTAGCTTGCACCAGCAGGCATTGTTGACTTTTTATGCTGACTTTAAAACTTCCTCAAAAAATGTTAAATACTTGCTCACTATTTAAACTTGATAGTTTCTTTCTCTGGCATCTGGTTGTTACCTATTATTAGCAGGTAGCAGTAGCATCATATGTAAGGCAGGTATGAAGACAGCTAGAGAAATTGAAAGTCTGAGCTGCTGCACATTTTAATTCCAGTGATGTGTTTGTGCAACCAACTCTCTGGCTTTTAGTCTTTGGCCAGAGGTCCTGATATGAGACCAGTTCCAGTAGCACCATGCACCAGAGGAAAGCTTTCTCTCCCATATTGTACAGCCCAAAGGCTTTCCTGCTCTTGAATGGGATGTGAGAAGCTCCAGGCTTCTGCACTGCAGCTGTGGGCCCTGACTGCTGTGACACTTCTGGAGGGGTCCGCTTTGATATAGCTGGAGCAATGGTTAGTGCCCTATTTCAGAATCAGTAGCTGATGAACACACTGCCTAGTAGCTTTTGTCAAAGCTACTATGCTAGGGTAAAAGGACTAAGCTCAAAACTGTTTTTTTTTCCTTAAAGAAATGACAGCCTTAAAAGAATATAGTCTACTAATGGGTAAAAGTAGAATAGAAGGAAATGAGTCTCTTCTGTTCAGCAGGGTAAGGCAGTGATAGAGTTGGCTTGTTTGTTTTTACAATTTACAGATGGGACAATAAGATTTCCACTTCAATATACACATCAGCATTTCATTGCCTTCCTTTGCTAGTGCAGGTAAATTTTTAACTCTCAGTTAACCATGTCAGCTAGAAGTTTGCAAATATGGTTAACCCAGTGTGTTGGGTTGACCTGGCTGGAAGTCAAATGCCCACTTAATCTGCTCGATCTTTCCCCTCCTCAGCTGAACAGGTGAGAGAATATAACAAAAGGCTTATGGGTGGAGATAAGAACAGGGAGAAATCACTCACCAGTTACCATCACGGGCAAAACAGACTCAACAGAGGGAAATCAAATCTGAGTAGGGTAATGAGAAATGAAACCAAATCTT